>NC_058081.1:99433332-99685264 GCF_014858855.1 Bufo gargarizans
GTATATACGGGGTCAGTACAGAAATCTCTCCAATCATCTATTCACCACCAGGACAGTGACTGTGACGAGGGGCCATCCTCTGCGTCTGGAGGAAAGAAGGTTTGTACACAAACATAGAAGAGGATTCTTTACGGTAAGAGCAGTGAGACTATGGAACTCTCTGCCTGAGGCGGTGGTGATGGTGAGTACAATAAAGGAATTCAAGAGGGGCCAGGATGTATTTCTGGAGTGTAATAATATTACAGGCTATAGCTGCTAGACATGGGTCGTTGATCCAGGGAGTTATTCTGATTGCTTGATTGGAGTCGGGAAGAAATTTTTTTCCCCTTAAGTAGGAAAAATTGGCTTCTACCTCCCAGTTTTTTTTTTTTTTGCATTCCTCTGGATCAACTTGCAGGATAACAGGCCGAACTGGATGGACAAATGTCTTTTTTTGGCCTTGCAAACTATGTTACTATGTTACTAAATTACCTTTCTATAAAAGACGCACATATTAATGCCATATAAGGCCCAAATATTACTGCGACACACCACTAATTGGTTAATTGTATTCTATTACAATTTAATATAACAAAAGGGTTAAAGGTAATGGAGTCTTAAAGGGCTATCTATCTATCTATCCATCTCATGTCTATCTATCTATCTATCTATCTATTATCTATCTGTCTCTCTATCTATTATCTTTCTATCTATCTATCTAATAATATATCTACAGTTGAAACCAGAAGTTTACATACATTATATAAAAAGACACATATGCATGTTTTTCTAAATATCTGACATGCAATCAAAATAAACCTTTCCTATTTTTAAGATTACCATAATTATTATTATTTGCCAAATGCCAGAATAATGAGAGACAGAGAATGTTTTAAGGCATATTTATTACTTTCTGCAAAGTCAAAAGTTTACATACATTTCATTAATATTTGGTGCCATTGCCCTTAAACTGTATGACTTGGGTCAAACATTTTGGATATCCTTCCACGAGCTTCTCTCAGTAGTTGGTCGAAATTTGGGCCCCAGTCCCCCTGACAAAACTGGTGTAACTGAGCCATGATTGTTGGTCGGCTTGCTCACACCTACCTTTTCAGCTTTGCCCATAAATTTTAAATAGGATTGAGATCAGGGCTTTGTGATGGCCACTCCAAAACATTGACGTTGTTACCCTTAAGGCACTTTGTAACCAGTTTGGCAGTATGCTTCGGGTCATTGTCCATTTGGAAGACCCATTTCCGCCCAAGCTTTAACTTCCTGGCTGATGTCTTGAGATGTTGCTTCAGTATTTTCACATAATCTTCTATCCTCATGATGCCATATATTTTAAGTGCACCAGTCCCTCCTGCAGAAAAACCACCCCACAATATGATGCTGCCACCCATGTGTTTCACAGTTGGGATGGTGTTCTTAGGCTTCCAAGCTTCTCCCCTTTTCCTCCAAATGTAACGATGGTCATTATGGCCAAAAAGTTCAATTTTAGTTTCATCAGACATGTCTCCAAAAATGCAGGCATTTGTTCCAGTGTGCATTTGCAAACATTAATCTGGCTTTCAGACCATGTTGATACAGTACTCGTTTCCCTGTGGATATTGACACAATCTTACCAGCTTCCGCCATCACCTTCACAAGGTCTTTTGCTTTTGTTCTTGGGTTGATATGCACATGTCGGACCAAAGCACGTTTATCACACAGAACCCGTCTCCTTTCTGAGCGATATGATGGCTGGACATTCCCATCTTGTTTGTACTTGCGTATAATTGTTTGTACTGATGAACGAGGCACCTTTATGTAGTGTATGTAAACTTCTGGTTTCAACTGTATCTGTCTATCTATCAAATATTCTATCTACCTATCCATCTATCTACACACACATACACACATATGAGCATAACCAAATGCAATTTTTTTCCGTTTACATATACCTCCAACTTCAGTGTCCTACGTGTGACACGTTTCAGGCCTTTTAAACTCAGATGTATACAGTATATACTGTATCTAATTACAGGAAGCTTTGACTTCTGAGTCACACTGTAAACGTCAGTCTCCTTTCAAGGCCTGGAATATCACACACGCTGATACATTCTTCAGTTTGTGAAATTGCTTCCCAGTCCCTGTCACCTGGAATTAGAAGCGGAGATGGGTGTCAGCTTGCAGTGTTTTGACACTTGTGGCTTGCCAGACTTTCGAGTGACAGATAGTCAATAGGATCTGATGAGATTTTTCTCTAGCGTGTATATTTCCGATGATGAGGCAGAGGAGGCTTTAACAAACACAGGAGGAGGCTGAGAACAGGAGGTTTCATTAAACTCAAGGATGCCAAGGAGATATCAGTGAGAAACAGTGCAGACTGACAACATACTTAATAAGATGTTATGAAGTCGCTTTGTCTATCAGGAACACACAACCTTGTCAGATTTAAAAAAGACATAATACATTAGGGAAATAACCTTGTTAACCAATCTTCTGTCTATGTCAAACACAAGAAAGTTACACATTGGTCACCACCTATACTGATTCACAGTCCTTGAAGACAGCCCGCATGTTCTCCTTCCACCAAGTACAGAAACTATGACAGGCTCTTTGCTGGTGTAACCTTGATACTAATCTTCCAGTATGGTGTGAATACTTCCATCTTGTATAGTAGTTGTAAGATAAGGGCTTATTCAGACGAGTGATGTAAAAGTCATCCTTATTCTGTCCACTAAAAACTCCAAAGTCCAAACATCCTGATAGAAAGTAATCAGTATTATCAATGTGTTTCACTGGAAGAAAAGAAAACCTACTCTAAAATTTTACTTTTAATCATATATGTATTAAAACCCACTGTGTTAATTCAAGTTAAAATGCATAAAAATAAGAAAAAATGATGTGATAGAAACCTTTAATGAAAGAGAACATAAGACAGAGGGGTCATACATCAATAATATTCAAATACAACTGAAAAAGATTTTGATGTCTCCTTAGTCCAACTTGACATCTCCCATCTTTTATAGGACCTCCAGGACTCCAGATTTCTCCCACGTCAATATCTTCTGACCGTGTAGAAACATTCAGGGAAGGAGTTAATCTCTTTTTGTAATTCATATAAAATTGTTTCTTTAAGGTCCTGAGGTTAAAGGGGGCAGCATAACACTATTCTAATCCTCTTTAGGAAAATCATTGAGGAGCACTTGCCCAGTTTTTAACAACTAACCCTGCCTAAAAGCAGAGTAATAACCATGAATGGGACAACCCCAGTTATAGGTGGCTATTCCTAGAATAAACAGTCCCTATCTGACCAAAAATGTCCCAACACGTTTCCCCTATGATTGATGATGCTAGCATGTGGTCCATAATGGACCATCTTATGGAACACATGCTGGCATCATCTACTGAATCTATCTATCTGTCTATCTTGTTACACAGCTGGTAGCATATATGGATATGAGTGGATATATTTTGAGTCTAGGAAGTCTATTTCAGTAAAATCTGAACTATGTAGCTAATATTTTGCATGGTGTAATAAGTCAAACTAGCGAAAAATTACTGATTAACCTTTAAAAAAGGGTTTTCCAGGACTAACATATTGATAACCTACCCATAGGGTTAGTCATCACTATCAGATTGGTGGTTCTGACTCGCAGCACCCCCACTGTACGGCAGTTAATGGCAGCTGCGGTTCTGGAAGTAAACAGTGTATGGAGCCAGAACATCAGGGGCGTAGCTATAGGCTCATGGGCCCTGGTGAAAGAGTTCATCTTGGGTCAACCTTCCCTCAGTGCTTTGTGGCCAGAAGCAGGGAAACACATAGCCTTCATGCTGATTAAGGCAAAATTTTAAACAGCACCTGCCCGATGCCAAATTCTTGACCTAACCCTTTCCCTTCAGCCAAAGGTGTAACTTGAGCATTCTGGACCCCAGTGCAAAATCTATAACAGAGCCCTCCCAGGATGTACTTTCTATGATACCAGTGTCTTCTTATGCGGCACAAGGGTCTTACGGCCCCTTCAGGCTCCTGGACCCAGTAGAGATTGCTACCTCTGAAACCCCTATAGCTACGCCCCTGAAAAACACCACAGCTCCATATACTGTGTAGTGGCTAAGCTCAGGTACTGCAGCTCATCTCCTATTCAAGTGAATAGAAGCATCACCTGCAGTACATGCCTTACCCACGAACAGCGGATTAGTTAGGATGTTCAGAGCCGTATCTCTATCAATTTGATATTAATAGTCAATCCTATGGAAAGTTCATCTATATGTTGGTCCTGGAAAAACCTCTTTCACTGTAGACCTCTGTTTCCCATGATGTATGGGCAACAATTGTTTTGCTAATGTTTCCCATGTACATCATAATAACTTTGCTTGTAGTCAGTATAATAGGAGCTTCACCCATAACTCATGTTTTTTGACACCCTACCCCTACCTAAGATAGTTGTTTGTTATTAATATTTGTGTTGTGATATGTTTTAAAAAAATAACACAATGTGGTACACCTATCCTTTAATCTTCTTCCAAAAATCTGTAACTAGCTACGCATAGACTTTTGTTTCTTCTATCTTCTGGCACCTGATGATTCCGAAAAGAAGGATTTCATTTATCACAGGTGAAACGCCTTGGATCTTATCCAAGTCGATTTAATTGCCAAGCTCTGATCTTCATTTTCTTTTGTGGTGAACCCCCTGAAGAAATTTACGATTAAGTAATTATCAAGATGAATAAAGAGATACTTAAAAGGTGATGAGAGAGAAGTACAAGAGTTTAAGTTTGATTCTCTTTGTTTAAGGATCCTATTTATCACAGGGCAAACATTTCTCAAGAGAACACCATAGCAGTCCCCTCGGGTGCTTAAAGCATACCTGAGTTTTCAAAATAAGTTTGTATAATGGCTGTGCTTCTTTGTACAATAATAACTGTTAAGGAACAGTTATGGTTGGGCTTCCCTAAAGCTATATTATTCTCTGTTTAACCTGCACAGCTAGATGAATTTCACTCAGAAGCAGGGGTGCTTACCTTCTTCCAATGAAAAAATACAGAGGGTTGGGCCCACAGGTACAGAGGGTACACAATGCCACACAGACACAGACAACGGTTCTTTCCCAGCAGTTGAGTTTACTGAACAATATAGTGAACGAGAAGATGAGAATATACACTGCCTGTCCCAAAAAAAAGTCGCCACCGAAAAAAAAGCTTTTAGCTTTGATTACAGCATGCATTTGCTGTGGCATTGTTTTGATAAGCTTCTGCAATGTCACAAGATTTATTTCCATCCAGTGTTGCAATAATATTTCACCAAGATCTTGCATTGATGATGGTAGAGTCTGACTGCTGCGCAAAGCCTTCTCCAGCGCATTCCAAAGATTCTCAATGGGGTTAAGGTCTGGACTCTGTGTTGGCCAATCCATGTGTGAAAATGATGTCTAATGCTCCCTGAACCACTCTTTCACAATTTGAGCCTGATGAATCCTGGCATTGTCATCTTAGAATATGCCCGTGCCATCAGGGAAAAACAAATCCATTGATGTAATAACCTGGTCATTCAGTATGTTCAGGTAGTCAGCTAAACTCATTCTAGGAGCACATACTGTTGCTGAACCTAGAACTGACCAACTGCAGCAACCTCAGATGAATGAATGAATAACTTATATAGCGCTACAATTGCGAACTAAATCGCCTCAAGGCGCTTTTGCAGCCCTTGACCACCTGTTCTTTCAGAAGAGGTGGGTCTTGAGCTTCTTCCTGAAGGCTAGATGATTTTTTTTTGAGCGGATCTCCGCAGGTAGAATGTTCCATAGCCGGGGTCCTTGGACTGCGAACCTTCGTTCGCCTTTTGATTTGTAGCGGGTCTTGGGGATATGGAGGAGGTTCCGGTTAGCTGACCGGAGGGGGCGACCTGGGGTATAGTGCTTTATTTTTTCACAGAGGTTTTGGGGTGCTTTCCCTTGTGTGCATTTATGGGTGAGGCAGAGGGTCTTGAATTTGACCCGATCCTTCACGGGTAGCCAATGGAGGGTCTTCAAGGACGAAGTAATAGATTCCCAGTTTTTTTTCCCAGTTATCAGTCTGGCGGCTGTGTTCTGGACAACTTGTAAACGTGAAATTTGATATTTGGGAAGTCCTAGATAGAGGGAGTTTGCGTAGTCCAGTCGGGAATTGATGGTTATTCCAACTACTGCTGCTGCGTCTCCTTTAGGGATGAAGGGAATGAGTCTGCGCAGCAGGCCAAGAAGATGATGGGATCCACTGACTACTGATCCTATTTGTGCATCCATTGTCATGTCTGAGTCAAAGATGACTCAGAGGTTTTTGACTTTGGTGCTGGGAGTAATGGTTTGTCCGAGGATGGTGGGTGGTGTGCATGTCATGCTACAGTTTTTGTTTTGGTTTGCATGAAGGAATAGGAGTTCTGTTTTGAAACCATTGAGTTTGAGAGAGCTCTCAGCACTGCCCCCACAGGCTTGTACAGTAGGCACTAGGCATGATGAGCGCATCACTTCATCTGCCTCTCTTCTTACCCTGATGCGCCCATCACTCTGGAACAGGGTAAATCTTGATGCATCAGACCACATGGCCTTCTTCCATTGCTCCAGAGTATAATCTTTATGCTCCATAGCAAATTGAAGCCTTTTATCTGGTTTGCCTCACTGATTAGTGGATTTCGTATGGCTAGACAGCTGCTCTGTCCCAATCTCTTGAGTTCTCTTTGCATTGTGCGTGTGGAAATGCTCTTACTTTCACTATTAAACATAGCCCTGAGTTCTACTGTTGTTTTTCTTCGATTTGATCTCACCAAAACTTTAAGTGATCACCGATCATTAAGGATTTTTTCCCCACACATTTCTTCCTCGAATACGATGGGTCCCCACTATCCTTCCAGTTTTTTTTATAATGCTATGGACAGTTCTTAACCCAATTTTAGTAGTTTCTGCAATCTCCTTAGGCTACTTTCACACTAGCGTTCAGAGCGGATCCGTCTGAGACGGATCCGCTCATATAATGCAGATGGTGGCTCCGTTCAGAACGGATCCGTCTGCATTATATTGTAAAAAAAATTCTAAGTGTGAAAGTAGCCTGAACGGGTCTGTCCAGACTTTTACATTGAAAGTCGATGGGGGACGGATCCGTTTGAAGATTGAGCCATAGTGTGTCATCTTCAAACGGATCCGTCCCCATTGACTTACATTGTAAGTCTGGACGGATCCGCACGCCTCCACACGCCTCCACACGCCTCTGCACATTGTAAGTCTGAACGCTGCCAGACTGATGCATTCTGAGCGGATCCGCGTCCACTCAGAATGCATTAGTGCTGGACGGATGCGTTCGGGGCCGCTTGTGAGCCCCTTCAAACGGAGCTCACAAGCGGACACCCGAACGCTAGTGTGAAAGTAGCCTAATGTTTTCTCTGCTTGATGCATGCCAATGATTTGACCCTTCTCAGACTAACATCTTTTCCACGACCACGAGATGTGTCTTTCGACATGGTTGTTTAAGAAATGAGAAGCAACTCATTGCACCAGTTGGGGTTAGGTGACTTATTGCCAGTTGAAAGATAATTGCCCATGCAGTAATTATCCAATAGGAGGCTCATAACCATTAGCAACTTTTTTTTGGGACAGGCGGTGTATAAAACAGATTGGTACACAGAAAATAAACCAACAGTGAATTTAACACAGCCTAACAATAAACCAGTAAATGTGATGTTTTTACCCAAAGTTCATTAAGCAGCCTAGTTGTTGGGGTGCACCCTAAGTATTGCGCAATGCAATTTGTAATTTTGTAATCCACAGGTAAATTTCTGTCTCTTTAATTCAGACTTCCTTATTTGTAATCCACAGGTAAATGATGTCTGTCCCTTTGACTGCAGCTATAATCCTTACTCCAGCTCCCAGTATATAACACCCTATGAGCAGCCAGTGAGATAGGAAGGTGTCAGCGTATGAGTCCCTTAGGGCTTTGCATTACCTTGCCGCCCGTACACCGCAATGCAACTGTATTTGGAGCGTTATTGTCTGTCCAAATGCCACTTTACCAGCGTGGTGTAATGTGACGCGGCACAGCCGCACTTACAGTTCTTCGAGCAGGTTCTTGGTGCTTTATCTTATTTCCTGGTCCACTCCAGAAATGGATCCTACAGACATGACACGCCTGGGGTTGTCGCTGCAAACCTCCCCTTCGTGCTGTTGCCAGTCTCCACTGTGAGCCGGTCCAATCCCTTTCAGAATCTGCAGAGAAGATCTCTTCTGGTCTCCAGTAGTGATGGACAAACATCGGCCGGGACATTTAGCGAACGCAAACGCGCATTTGCGATTAAATGTTTGCAAACCACGCGTTCGCGGTGGGCCCTGTTTACTTTAACAGCAGGCGAACCTGAAAAACCTTCAGGTCATATTTGCAGCCACCAAATACTTACTAGAAGTGCACAAATAGTCCCACAACATGGACAGTGACATACCAGAGGGGGATCAATAGCAAAAATTCCCACAAAAAATATGTATTTTAATCAGGGGCCATTTTTATGCATCTTATAAGGAAAGTCTCAAAAATGTTCCCTGCTGGAGCCTAGAGAAAATTTATTTTAGGTTACGGGAGTACAGGCCCCAAAAATGTGGCATTTATCGGGCAGAAAAGATCAAGTGATTATGTGGCTGGAGGTATATTAGACGGTGGATAACAACTTTACTGTAGGCCAGTACAGGCCCCAAAAATTAGGCATTCAAAATAAGGCAATCAGGAATTCCTCCGAGATCCATGCCTCATTCATTTTTAGAAATGTGAGGTAGTCCACACTGTCGTGAGCTAGGTGAGTGCAATTATCGGTCGCAATCCCCCCTGCTGCGCTGAACGTCCTTTCGGACACGACACTCGATGAGGGGCAAGCCAAGAGTTCTGTCGATGGGTTGGCTGCAAGAATGATCTCATATCCGAAGTGACCAACACATCTTCAAACAGCCCTCTTCTTGCAGGTGCGGTAAGATTGGTACATGCACCTGTTTAGCTGTGGGTGAAAATTCCTCTGCCAGCGCCCGCAACAGCAAAATGCAGCCTCTCTCGAAGCAAGGCCTGGAAACTCTACATTCTGCCAGCCCTCTGTGATCCTGGAAACATGTCCACAATTTTGTGTTTGTACCGGGGGTCTAAGTACGTTCATCTTCAAACACTGGAGTATGAAGGCCCCCATTTGCACTAAATTGGAAGCGGTGGAGCACCCTGGCTCCTGCTCATTGCCCAAAAAAATGTCATCCTCAGTCTCCTCCCCCCAGCCACGGACAACACCAGGTATCTCCGAAAAGTTTAAAGTACCCCTAAAAGCCTGCTCTTCTTTCTCCTCCTCCCCCCAGCCACCATCCTCATCTGACTCTTCTTCACACGCCTGCTGACTTGTCTCAGATGGAGTAGCCCCCCCTGGGAATTCGTTCAGCATTGCGACTTCCTCATCTTCCAGCTCCTGCTCATCGATGGCTTGATCAATGACACGACGCAAGGCATGCTCCAGAAAGAAGGCGTAAGGTACGATGTCAATTATGGTGCCCTGGCTGCGACTGACCAGTTTGGTGATCTCATCAAATGGCCGCAGAAGTCTAGATGCGTCGCGCATGAGCAGCCACTGGTGCGGTGAAAAGAAACCAAGCTCCCAGAACTTGTCCTGCTGCAGAGTTCGTACAGGTAGTCGTTAACGTCACGTTTCTGCTGGAGCAGCCTATCAAGTATATACAAGGTGGAGTTCCAGCACATCGGGCGGTCACAAATCATGGCCGTGTAGGATCTTCTAAAATGGCAAGAGTTTTTTCTGGCCTGCCACAAGATGTCCTGGACCACAGGGTATTTGGCAACGAATCGCTGCACGACTAAGTTCAGGACGTGTTCCATGCATTTAGCCCTGTTTCAGCGCGCTCAGCAGATTAGCACCGTTGTTGCACACCACTTTACCAACTGTCAAATTGAGCGGGGTTAGCCACTGATCAGCCTGTAACAGCAGGGCAGGATCGGTGTGGCTCTTGGCTTCAGGCACAACAGCCGCAGCACAGCATGGCAACGTCTCACCTGGCACGTCGAATAGGTTATGGGGAGCTTGGGGGTGCAGCAGAAGAGGCAGTAGCAGTGGAAAAGGAGGAGTCAGCCAAGGAGGAGACGGAGGATGGAGTAGGAGGAGGAGAAGAAGAGGCAGGCCTGCTTGAAATCCATGGTGGTAACACCAAATCCACTCGGTGCCACCGGTTACATGCTTGACGGCCGTCAGAAGATTCACCCAGTGGGCAGTAAAAGTTATGTACATTTCCTGCCCGTGTTTGCTAGACCACATGTGTGGTCACATTTATCTTGGCACCGAGACTGTGTGCCAGAGATATATTACCAAGCCGCTGAACGTGGCCATATAGCTCTGGGATGCCCTTCTGGGAGAAATATTTCCTTCCGGGGACTTTCCATTGTGGTGTGCCAATGGCCACAATTTTTCTAAAGGCCTCTGAGTCCACCAGTTTATATGGCAGTAGTTGGCGGGCTAGCAGTTCCGACAAGCCAGCGGTCAGCCGTTGGGCAAGAGGGTTATCCGGCGTCATCAACTTTTTACGCTCGAACATTTGGGCCACGGAAGCCTGCCTTTTGCCAGATGAATGCGACGACAGCATGGTGAAAAGTGGAGTGGAGGACAAAGGGGAGGAAAAGGAGAAGAGGCAGGATGTGGAGCATTGGGAGTGTGGCTTTGTGGGTTATGACGGCGTTGCTCCCTTTGGGCTCGGTGATGTGCTCGGGTGCGCGCCAAGCCACGCAAATTGTGGTCCGCAATGCACGGGCATCGTCCGTGGGGCAGGCGCATGGGGATCGCAGACCCATTCACTTTAAAGGGTCCGCGTTCCTTCCGTTCCGCAAAATGATCCGCTTCCGTAGTGTTCCATTCCATCATTCTGCATCTCTGGATTTGCAGACCCATTGAAATTAATGGGTCCGCCGTGTTGCGGAATGTAACGGAACGGTGCCCATGTATTGCGGATCCGCAAATGCAGTCCGCAATATGGAAACGGGCATCACACGTTCGTGTTAACGAGCCCTAAGTCACAGTGGCTGTGTTGTACCAGGACAACATTTCCCCGTTGAAGTCCCCAAGAAAGGGAAGGACCCAAAAAAGATGCAGAGTGTGTTCAAAAGCGGTATTAGGAAGGACACCATTTACCACTGCAAAACCTGCCCTGAAAAACCTGGCCTGTGCATGAAGGAGTGTTTTGAAATATACCACACATCCATGGAGTATTACCATAATTAAATTTCATCCTTTATGCTCCCTGTAATATTTCCACTTTATATCTCTGATTTAGTCCACCTTGCTTGCATATCCACTTTCCATCAAACACTACATATTTTTTTCTGTGAGACAACCCTTTTTTAATGCGACATGGCAGCTAAAATCCATTGACTCCTGGGATGTAAGATTCTCTGGCTCACTGAGCCACTTAACCCTGTATACCCCAATAAGGACAAAACCACATGATTTGGTATAAAAGGCCGTAGCTTAATTTTATTAACCAAATAAATTACCAAGTATTGTACATACCAATAGTAAAACACAAAACCAGGACAATAATCCAACATTAGTCCACCATCAAACCAACATGTAACTTTCTTTGAACTGAAGGGATCCTAGAAGGCAATACAATTAACCAGATTCGTCTCTTGCAAACCTCCTCACATGATCCAGGTTTAATCCAACTTTTACCCTCGGCCCCACTCTCCGACCCAAGGGCACCAACTCTTGGAATTAAACCCCTGCCAGGCTATTAGCCCAAACAGGATCCCCCAGCTTGCCATTCACCACAACGTCCTAGATGCACGCCGCAAGAGATATAGCCATGCACCTAGTCCCAGAAACTCACCGGAGTTTCTGATCCGGAATTTGGAAGTTACCGAGCGGACTATAAAAGGAAGTGACACTACAATGGGGGTAGAGCCACTGAGGAAGGGGAGAGACGTCCCCGAAATGCGTCTGGCGAGTTCACCCCCATAAAGAAGGATCCAAAGGCATTAAGAAAGTTTCTCAGATATCGGAGCGCTCCATAGAAATCTGACTTGTAATCACCCTGAGAAGAAACAGACCGGACCTCCTAACAGGCAAATCCCGCGAGACTAGTATCACGTGACAACTGTCTTGATCGAGGACTCCAAACAGCGTACACGGAAGCTGACACGACGTGGTGAGTAGCGGTGAGAGGGAGAGACTTCTCAGTGACCGGACCCGAACTGAAGGGTAAGAAAGACCCGGCCCCGCTGTAACCTCGATCTGCAGCATTGTATCCACTTTGCGACTCACCCTGTGATACACCTGTATCAGTTATAACCACACGCCTGAACTGTAGGGTAAGCAAGATCCGGCCCCGCTGTAACACCGATCTGCAGCATTGTATCGACTCTGTGACTTATCCTATGATACACACGTATCAGCCAGAATTATACACTTTTCTCTCTGGATTAGCATTCTTACCCGGCCATAGGCCACTTCTGGACAAGTGTTGACTATTACCAGAGGATCTCATCAGGAAGGTTATTACTCCACATTAGGATGCACCTTGTGCTCTTTAAGGGACACTGACAATCACCCATAGATTGTTGTCCCCAGTGCTCATTGATTTGCGGTCTTATTCTCATATATTGTTATATATACATTGTTCTATATTTCCACAAATTTTAACTATCATTTTATCACATCCAATATATGGTTTTCATTTTATGTCTGTATTTTATTTGAATAAATTATCATCTTGATTGATCCCACATAATTGAGTGCCAGCCTTATATTTGCTCCATAGTCCCGGTTTTGCCTCCCAGGATCCCTCTTTTAACCTGCCACAAGACGAACATAGGTGTCACCTCACCTATGCTCGTCCCTCCACACCTTGAAGGCCATTTCCAAGCCGTCCTGCAACCCTGAGCTCCACATATCCATCCCAATATCGTTCAAATGAACCCCATCACGCCTCAAAAACATAGCGGATGCCCCTTTTAACTCCTTATGCCTCACCACAAAACCGCCCTGTCTCCTCACAAAATGGCCAACCTCCCGATTCACCTCAGCCCGCGCCCTGTTAACCTTGTCAACAGACCTCGCCATTCTCCACACGCGTCTAGCAACAATATCCAACCAAACCACCAACAATCCCGTAAAATCCGCCCACAACCTCTACAAATCTAACTTGATGTCCCGAACAACATCCCGGGATTGAGGAATGGACAAGTCGTTACCCCCAACGTGTAACACCACTATATCCGGTGGCCGATCCAACGCCACGTGATAACAAAATTCCGGGAGAACCCGCCACCACAACAAACCCTGTATACCTATCCAACGAACCTGAAAATCACTGACTCCAAAACCCAACTGCCGACCGTTCACCTGCCACCACAGACGCAACAACAAGTTGTAAAATACTGGGCGTCGCTTGTTCCTGGTATGAGTAGACCTCCGAAAACCCTTCAATGTCTGACGCACCAGGAAACACTGCAACACGTCCCTTAAACCCCGCATGCGGAACCAAAAAGCTATTGCCGACACCCTCTTAGCCACCACCGAATAAGACAAACCGTCAGTAAAAGCCAAACCCACAAAATAAATTAACAGCACCCGGAAATCATCTGCCGTATGGCACCCCCCAACCTGCTCTATCAACTGTTCCCACAATGACCACACAGAAGAATACGCAGACCACGTACCGGAACTCACTGATTGCCGAATCAATGCTACGGCGACCCCAACACCACGCTCCAAATCCACTGAGGACAAGACCGCCCCTGCTCCTCTGCCTCCGGCACCAATCGACGAAAACGATCCCACTGAAAACGAGAGAGAGCGTCAGCCACCGAATTGTCCACACCCGGCACATAAACGGCAACAAAGCACGCATTCAACAGCAAACCCCGCAAAACCAAATGCCTAAGCAAACGAATCACCGGCGGCGAACTAGCAGATTGTCAATTAATAGCCTGAACCACTCCCATGTTGTCACAGCAGAAATGCACCCGCCGATTCCGCAACAGATCCCCCACAATTCAACCGCCACACTAATGGGAAACAACTCCAGCAACGCCAAATTGGAAAGGAAACCCGCCCCGCACCAATCATCCGCCCAAGCCCCCGCACACCAGTCCCCTTGACAGTAAGCACCAAACCCACAAGATCCCGACGCGTCAGTGAATAGTTCCAAGTCAACATTAGAGATCATCCCTCCCATCCGCAACGACCGACCATTATACTGAGCCAAGAATTGCTCCCAGACAGCCAAATCCGCCTTCACCTCTGCAGACACTCGCACGTAATGGGACGGGGCAACCACCCCCGCTGTCGCCGATGTCCAACTATTGAACTCACTATCCATGATAGATAACTCAGCGTCAGGTCTTGGCCCTTTTACAGATCTTAAATGTAAAAGCAATAAGATGCCACCCAGCTCTAGTGAAGTCTCCTGCGTAGACGTCTTCCTAAATATGGTCACCAAGGACCTGGAAAATCTTCGGATCTCTTCACACCACTCTAATTGCGCAGAGTCCATGGCCACCGCTATCTCATCTCTTGGTAATGACCCCACGATTATTATCAAACCTGCAGATAAAGGGGGCAATGTCGTGGTCATGGACTCTGTGCAATATAGGGATATGTGTAGGAGTCTTCTATCTGATAAGGCAACCTACGAGATCTTGGAAAGGGACCCCACGGACGTTTATAAACGTTAACTCAAATCGATTCTTGACGAGGCCAAGGGCTCCAAAATTATTTTGATGGAAGAGTACACATTCTTGTTACCTCAATTCCCCCATAGGTCCACATTTTACTGTCTCCCCAAGGTCCACAAGGGGACATCCTCCTTGAGAGGGAGGCCTATAGTATCAGGGGTAGACAACTTAAATCAAAATCTGGGGATCTACATCGACCGTGTTTTAGCACCATTTGTCACTACGTTGCCATCCCATCTCAAGGATACCACGGACCTCCTCAAACAATTGGAGGGTCTAACCCATGAGAATGAGTGTCTGCTGTCAAGCATTGACGTAGAGGCTTTGTACTCCTCTATACCACACGAGTTGGGACTAATGGCGGTTGAATTCTTCCTGAAATCTACCACACCCACAGCCAATTCATCATCCGGATCCTGGAATTTTCCCTGAACAGGAACTTCTTCTCCTTTGATAATAAAATCTACCACCAGCTCAGAGGTACTGCGATGGGGAGTCCGTGTGCCCCGTCGTATGCTAATTTATTCCTGGGATGGTGGGAGGAGACCCTGTTATTCGGGGAGAGGAATCCGGAAGATCTGTCTAGAATTGGGCTGTGGGCGCGTTATATAGATGATATTTTCATCACTTGGAGTGGTAGCCCCTCCCAATTCGAATAGTTCGTATCCCGCCTGAACCAGAAAGAGATTGGCATGAGGTTCACATATGAGACCCATCCAACCAGTCTACCATTCTTGGATATTAAAATTACCAAGAATGATAGGGGAGAACTGGACACCTCGATTCACAGGAAACCTAATGCGACAAACTCTCTCCTGAGATGGGAGAGCAGCCATCCTCTCCCACTCAGGAGAGGGATACCGAGAGGGCAGTACCTTCGTCTGCGCAGAAATTGCTCAGACAAAAAGGACTTTGTGGCGCAGGCAGCTGACCTAAGGGCTAAATTTCTACAAAGGGGGAACCCGTATTACATCTTGAGATCTGCCTACAAGGTGGCCCTTGCACGACAGAGACCCACCCTACTAATCAAGAAACAGCTGAACACCTCTGCAACCAAACTGTCCCGTATCATCACCACATTTGACAGAGGTTCAAGTCAGGTCAGGGGGGTCTTACGACGCCACTGGGGGATCCTTAAAATGGACATCGATCTGCAGGATATACTAGGAGACAGTCCACAGATAACGTACAGATGCGGTACCAACCTACATGATAAACTTGTCCGCAGTCACTTTTCGTCCATCAGCACACACTCAGCATGGCTGCGGTCCAGCTTGGTGGGTAGTCATAAATGTGGCAGGTGTGTCGCCTGCAAATACATTATGACCGCTAAATCCTTCACCAGCTCGGTCACAGGCAAGACGTATCCCATTCCACATTTCATCAATTGTAAATCCAGAGGTGTGATATACCGTATCCTCTGTGAATGTGGTTTGGAATACGTCGGTAAGACCATACGGGAATTTCGGAGGAGGATTGGTGAGCACATGGGGGACGTCACACACAAGAGGGACACCCCGGTGTCTAAACATGTGCACACCGATCATAACGGCAAAGCCCGATTGAAGTTCATGGGCATCGATCTCGTGAAACCCCCACCAAGAGGGGGGGACTGGGACAGGAGCCTCCTCCAACGTGAAGCACGTTGGATCTTTAATCTGAAAACAGCAGCACCATGTGGCATGAACGAGAGACTAAACTATACCTGTTTCCTTTGAAAAAAATCACGTTCATGCCAACTGCTATGCCTTATCTGCCATGCTGCCATTGGCTGAGCGATCTTCAGTTCCGCCCATCTCCTGCCGCGATCCCGCCCACCCCACGTGGTGCCGCCGGCGTGTGGCGTCACTGGCTGCGTCCGCTCCTTGCCTTGTAGGTTTTGCCTCGGCTCAGGTTTTCCTGATGTCGGGGTCACATGACCGGGCGGGTAGCGGCGCTCCAGGCTGGTTAACCATGCTGATGACGTCAATGGGGAGGAGGGGCGACAGACATGGAGCGCGATTATTTAAAACACATTTCTCAGGTACATCACTGCGGCTGGTTTATTGCGTTGTTACCCCCAACCAGAAGGGTTTCATCTGCTAGGGACTATTGCGTCCCCCGGACCGTCCAGCACAGGACTACCCCTCCTGCGCAATACTGCATGCCACCCTGGGATAGCAGAGCACAAGCTTCTCAGCTTGTCCCCTTTTCCAGTGTGTATTTAGCCTCAGGTCAAATACCTGCGGCTTTCTACCTTTCACCTTCCTGCAGTCTTTCCCCTGAAGAGTCACGGACAGAAACGTGCCACGTCGGGAGACCATTGGAAGCAATTTCACCTTCTTATCACTGGCACAATTTCTGTAGTTTTAGGGTTAGGTCCAATACAGGGACAGGCTACTGGACGGGGTCGCCTTTTCCAAGGTGAGTGCTCTGTGTAGATAGGTAGAAGCATAATAGCCCCCTTCATCTTGGTAGTGTTATACAGGATTCATTCCATTGCTCTATCTACTCGGCCCTACAGTGAATGCACCTATTCCCGCACGGCATGATCCAAGTGTCTCCTGTCTCCTGCTTCTAAGGACCTCTCCCATTTTCTACAAAGGGTCTGGTAAGACTGTTCGCGTCTTCACGGACGGAACAGAATTTTTGTCTATACCAGCAAGGCACCATTAAGTTGGTCGTTAATGTGTATGTATGTCTACCATTTGTAGTGAGTTTTATTATTCTGTTATCTTCAGATCCTATTAAAAGTTATATTTTAAATAAGTATACTCCCCCCTTCCCGGGGTAGGGGCCCATTGTTCCCTTGTGAAAGTGAAAAATGTGGGTATAAAGCAACTTTTTCTGGAAAAAAATTACATTTTTCATTTTCACAGTCAAGCATTTCCTAATTCTTTGAAACGCCCGATGGGTCAAAGTGCTCACACCTTTAAATATTCCTTCAGGGATGTAGCTTCCGGAATGGGGTCACTTTTGGGGGGTTTTCACTTTAGGGCCACCTCAGAGTGTCTTTATATGCGACATAGCTCCCAATTACCATTTCAGCTAAATCTGCTCTCCTAACGCCATATTGTGCTCCTTCCACTATGAAGCTTGCCGTCCGCCCATACATAATGTTTTTTAGCACACATGGAGTGTTGGCGTATTCGGGGGCAAATAGGGAACAAAATGTGGGGTGCATTGTGAATTTTGTCCTGTTGCCTCTTGTGAAAGTGAAAAATGTGGGTGTAAAGCAACTTTTTCTCGAAAATAATTGTAATTTTTCATTTTCACAGCCGAGAGTTTCCTAATTCTGTGAAGCGCCCAATGGGTCAAAGTGCTCACTACACACCTTAAAATATTCATTGAGGGGTGTAGTTTCCAGAATGGGGTAACTTTTTTGGGGTTTCCACTGTAGGGCCACCTCAGGGTGTCTTCATATGCAACATAGCTCCCAATTAACATTCCAGATAAATCCGCTCTCCAAAAGTCATATGGTGCTTCTTCCACTCTGAAACCTGCCGTGCGCCCATACATATTTTTTTTTAGCACATATAGCACATATAGTTGGCATACTCGGGGGAAATGGGGAACAAAACGTGGGGTGCATTTTTTCCTCTTACCCCTCTTGAAAGGGAAACATTTTGGTATAAAGCAACTTTTTCTGGAAAAAAGGGGTGTAATCTTGGAATGGGGTCACTTTTGGGGGGTTTCCACTGTAGGGCCACCTCAGGGTGTCTTCATATACGCCATTACCATTCCAGCTTAATCCGCTCTCCAAAAGTCATATGGTGCTTCTTTTACTCTGAAGCCTGCTGTGCGCCCATACAACAGTTTTTGAGCTCACATGGGATGTTTCTGTACTCCAGATTCAGGGTAATAGATTTTGAGTTTTGTTTGGCTGTTAACCCTTGATGTGTTGCAGAAAAAATAGATTAAAATTTAAAATCTGCTAAAAAAAAAATGAAATTTAGAAATTTCACTTCCATTTTCCTTTAATTCTCATGGGGCATTTGAAGGGTTAACAAAGTTTGTAAAATCAGTTTTTAATAGCTTGAGGGGTGAAGTTTCTAAAATGGGGTGATTTATGGGTGGTTTCTAATATGTAAGCTACAGAAAGTGACTTCATAACTGACCTGTCCTAAAAAAATTGGGTTTTGGAAATTTTAAGATTTGCTTCTAAACTTCTAAGCCTTCTAACTTCCCCCCAAAAAAAGTATTTTCAAAATGATCCAAACATTACTATTTTTGGAGGTATTACTATCTATTATATCAGTAGAGAAATAGAAATTCGGAAATTTGCTAATTTTCCAAAATGTTTGGTAAATTTGGTATTTTTTTTATAAATAAAAATGAATTTTTTTAAATCATTTTTACCACTGTCATGAATTACAATATGTGACGAGAAAACATTCTCAGAATGGCCTATATAAGTAAAAGCGTTTTCGCTATTTCCACATAAAGTGACACATGTCAGATTTGCAAAAAGTGGCCTCGACAGGAAGGTGAAAACTGGCCCGGGGTTGAAAGGGTTAAGTAAATCCAAAGGTTTTCAAAAATCATTCATATTTAATGCGGTACACACAGCACTTGAAGATCAAGAAAACCGCGGCAGGAGGAACAACCTCCGGTTTCGAGGAGTGCCAGAAACCGTTACGGCATCAGAGATCCCAGTAGCAATCCTGGCTATCTGCTCCGATATCGTGGGTCCGGAATACCCGTCGCAAATCATCCTAGAGAGGGCCCATAGAGCCTTGAGACCTCAACCTAACGCTTCAGAGCCGCCAAGAGACGTAATTTGCCGTTTCCTCAACTATAAAGATAAAGAAGCGGTCCTCTTTAAATCCCGCAATGCCACCGAATTAAACTACAACGGAGCTACCATTAACATATTCCAAGATCTAGCTCCAGTGACTTTACAGAAACGGAAGACCCTCAAACCTTTGACGGATTGGCTGAGGGCTCAGAAAGTTCCATACCGCTGGTCCTTCCCGTTCGGCCTATCGTTTGCCATAGAAGGTCGCAGGTTCAACATTCATTCGCACGCAGATCTGGGTCCACTGTTCGAGTATCTGGAGATGCAACCCCTGAAGATCGAGAGTTGGGACAACATACGAGATCTTACAGCGCTCCCGCCGATCCAATACTCAGCACCATTTGAATCCAGAAGAACTCCCAAAGCACAACGCCAGAAGAGAAAGAACTCCCCTCTGACTCCCAGGAGGATCAATGCGGACTATCTCTGACCGGGAGCCGCATATTCCTTAAAGAAAAGCCGATACGTCCCTTGATGTGTCACCCATCTACATACTAGGGGACTGGTAGTATTGCTTTGAAAATATTAGCTTCATTTGCTGCCCTATAGCCTCTGTATTCTCTACACTGGTGGGAGGTCTTGGGCCCATAGTTAATCCCGCTATAAGGCGAGTAAACGCGAATGTTTTCCAGGTTAACCCCTAGGTTGCGGTACAATTCTAGTTTGTCTGGCTGGTATACAACAAATGTTCGCAGACACATTTCCTGATGTAGACCCACCTAAGGCCGTCTGCTGCCAGTTTGGGTTTCTAATATCTGTTAATGTAATCTCAAGCAGTTTGCGAATGATAACCTTCTGTGAATTCCGATTATTTAATCGCATACAGCCGGGTACCTGGGAGGGGGCTGTCTATATATTGATGGATTAGCCCCTATCACCAGATACAGTGTAATAAGTAGGGAGAGATTCCTAAATGAGTGGAATCTCTTTCCCCCCTTTAGAATGTTCATTGATCCTGCTTATTGTTTGTTTCAGGTTATTTTTGTTGTTTATTGTGTTATGTATGATCCTAGATCACAAGGAAAATTCCAAGAGAGAGACAAACGACTCCATGCCTTCCTCAATACTACAATCTGGTCAGTAAGCCATATTAAGATGTTTCATACATTGTACCATGCTTTTGCTTATTTAGACGGTTCGGGCTCTCCTCCACTCCCCCAATGGCGGACTTACGGATAGCATCTTACAACGTTCATGGCTTTAACTCGCCATCCAAGAGGCGCCAGATATTTGGGGTGTTGAGGAGAAACAGAGCTAATGTCTTATTCCTTCAAGAGACCCATCTAAAGTCAAACAGACTCCCTAACCTTTCTTTTTCTCAATATCCTCATTGGTACCATTGCGGATCCCCCTCCTCTAACTCGAAAGGAGTCAGCATAGGATTTAAAAGGAACATCCCCTTTCTCTTTAGTGAACAGATTATTGACCCGGAAGGGAGATACTTAGTGATAAAGGGGAAAATAGGACCACAGTCATACACATTCATTAATGTTTATGCACTGAACATTAAACAAACAACTTGGCTCAAAAAAGTTTTGTCCCTAGCCACCCCCTTTCAAGAAGGTATCACTATACTGGGGGGAGACTTTAATGTAGCAATAAACCCGTTACTAGACTCCTCTTCACGTAAATCGGTACATTCTCAAAAAGCCCTTAGCTCTCTATCGAACTGTCTTTGGAACTCACATTTTATAGACACATGGCGAACACTATACCCAGAAGCTTTGGAATACACCTTTTATTCGTATGCTCATAATTCATATAAACGCTTGGACTACCTATTTATTACTAAAAATCACATTGGGCTATGTTCTGAAGCAGAAGTGGGGTCCATCCTATTGTCGGACCATGCTCCGATTTATCTATCAATAATGGCACCTCAACAAAGAGATTTCAACAAACCCTGGCGACTGAATGAATCCCTATTGGGGACTCCAGAGACCAAAAATCGTCTTCAACTCGCATTAGAGGAATACTTTACTCTAAATAACACTCAAGACATCTCGCCCCAGACTCTGTGGGACGCTCACAAGGCTTTTATTAGGGGCCATTGTATAAATCTTAGCTCTTACCTTAAAAAGAAAAAAGAAAAACAACTAGACTTGCTTTATGAACAAATTAGAAAGATAGAGGGTTTACACAAAAGTTCACTTCTCAATACACACCTAGAAGAACTTAGCAAGCTTAGAACTTCTCTCAAAAACTTATTAAACACAGCCTCGGCTAAATACTTTCTGCACTCACAACAGAAGATATTTGCGCATGGCGATAAAGCCTCAAAGTTTGTCACTCAGAGAATAAAAAAAAGAAAAGTAGATAACTATGTCCATAAATTAAAAGGGGCATCAGGATCTTGGATCTTTGATCCTTCAAAAATAGCATCTCAATTTAGAAATTATTATGAGGCCTTATATAACTTAGATCCCCCTCAAACAACCACAAACGATACTCCAGACAGGAATCCATGTGTGGCGTTTTTGAAAGATCTTTCACTCTCAAAACTCTCAGAAGAAAATAGAATATCTCTTCAAACCCCATTTACTAAAGAGGAACTGTTTGGAAGTCATAAAAAACTCGCCCAAAGGGAAAAGCCCAGGCCCAGATGGGCTCTCGACCCCTTATTACTTAGCTTTTCTTGATACCTTGACCCTGCATATGCTGCCAATTTACAATGAATCTTTAAGGAACACTCCCCTCTCGACCGAGATGACAAAAGCTAATATTATCCTTATTCCAAAGGAAGGCAAGGACCACACGCAATGCCCAAACTTTAGGCCCATCTCGCTTCTTAACTTGGATCTTAAATTCTTAGCGAAACTATTAGCCAATAGGTTAGCGAAAATCCTCCCTTCGCTTATTCATAGGGACCAAGTTGGCTTTGTCAAAGGCAGAGAAGGAAAGGACAATACGGCTAGAGTCCTAAATATTTTACACTATGTAAAAAAGAAATCATTACAAGTGGCACTTCTCAGTACAGATGCCGAAAAAGCCTTTGACAGAGTCAACTGGTCCTTCTTGAAGCAAGTCCTTATAACGCAGAACTTTCCAAATGCCTTTTTACACGCGATAGATGCCATGTACATTAACGCTTCCACCTCTGTCTCAGTTAACAGTACAATATCACACTCCTTTAAAATAAAAAATGGTACTAGACAAGGGTGCCCATTGTCCCCTTTGCTTTTTGTCCTGACTCTTGAGCCCCTTCTTCAAACCATCAGAAACGACTCTACTATCAAAGGAATATCACTCGGAGACCAGGAACATAAAATAGCAGCTTTTGCGGATGATATGCTTATTATGATCAGTAATCCAAAAACCGCACTGCCTAGTATCTATCAACATCTGGAGAACTATGGAATTTGCTCCAATTTTAAAGTAAACCATAGCAAATCATTTATCATATCCTCGGGCTTATCATCCTCTACAAAACAAAAACTAGCACAGGCTTCCCCTTTTAACTGGTCAGCTCCTTTCTTGTCTTATTTAGGTATTAAAATTAGCACAGACCCTTCGCAATGGTTGGCTCTGAATTATGACCCACTACTACTGGAAATAAAAAAGATAATTAAAAATTTGGAAGTGCCAATCCTTTCATGGTTTGGGAGGAAAAATATTTTAGCTTCATTAATCCTTCCGAAACTAACATACCTACAACAAACTCTTCCTATACAGGTCCCCTCGCTATTTTATAAAAAAGTGAGAACCCTGTTTAGCTCATTTATTTGGTTTAATAAAAAACCTAGACTGTCTTACAAATCGCTGAACAGAGCAAAAAAATGGGGCGGTATTGCCCTCCCAGACCCTGAAATTTATGGTAAAGCAGTACTTCTGGCCAGAGCAATAGATTGGTTGAGGGAACCCCCTGGCAAATCTTGGGTCTCTATGGAAAAAGATCTATTAGGTGGCAACTTTAGGGCTTTCTTGTTAGGCCACAGAACTATTCAATTTTTACCCCCACTAGCGTCCCCCTTAATGAGAGCCACATTTTCGGTATGGAAATGGCTTAAAGATTCACAACACTGTATACCCTTCCCTTCCATAACCCTGCAAATTAGAGATATTATGAACACGGCACCTAAGGCTTTAATGGATAGCGTGAGGGGTTCACTTAAAAAATCCACAATCTATGTTAGGGACATAACGAGCGACTCTAACTCCTATTCCTTATCAGATCTGAAAGCCAAACTCGATTATAACCATGCAAATTCCTCACCTCTATTTTTCCTAAAATCATTTCTGCAGCAAAATATAAATAATAAAGATTTCTCCCGTTCACCAGTCTGGTTAGAGAACCTTTTAGATAGTGCACAATATCCAACCAAAATAATCTCCCAGCTATACGAGAAACTAAGAATGCCAAATGCTAGCTTTACCCCAGCGTACATTAGACTTTGGGAAAGAGATCTAAACAAAACGTTCTCCAGACAAGACATAGATAAGATACTGATATCCCCGCACAGAGCCTCAAGATGTGTTAGAATTCAAGAAAATTGCTTTAAAGTAATGACTAGGTGGTATAAAACTCCGGACAAAACATGTCTATACTCTACATCAGCATCCAACACATGTTGGAGGTGTTTAAAAGCTAGAGGTTCTTTCATACATATTTGGTGGGAATGTCCTCCCTTAAAGGAATGGTGGGAAAAGATATTTCAGATATGTAACAAAGTGTGCTCTTCTTCCCTGGCTCCTCGACCAGAGATAGCTTTGTTAAATTTATTTCCTACAGCCACCAAAACCTTAAACATAGGCTTATTTAAACAATTGATTAATGCAGCCAGATTTTTGATCCCACTTAATTGACTGTCACCAGAAGTCCCATCGATTGACAAATGGTGTTCTAGAGTGGACCAGATATATAGGCTGGAGGAAATATCTAACTGGGAATGTAGATCTATTCATAAATTTAGATCCATCTGGCTGGTCTGAGAAACTTATAGAGGTTTCAAGAAGAATTAGATACTGATCGCTCAGTGGTAGAGGGATTCTCTCATTTCTCTCATTTCTCTCATTTCTCACATTTCCTTCCACTTTCGATATAACATAAACACAATCACACCTTTACGTGGGAAAGAGGGTGTTTGACTAAGGAAGCGGGTCCAGGGTTGAGACTCTTCTCTTGGAATATGGTCCTTTTACCAGAATAGTAGTTAATAGTTACTTATTATTGTAATATTATTAATGGAATAATACGAATAATCGAACAAAAGTCGTAAGGTCTAATATTTATCTTGTGATCTAAATACATCATAAGGTTGGTGATCTGTATTTCTCTTTTATGTTTTCACGTGGTGTATGGAGACATGTCATTACTCTCCTACACACTTCTGTTACTTGTACTCTTGCTTTTACAAATAAAGCTCTTTTTTGAAACTCAAAAAAAAAGAAAAATCATTCATATTTTCTTGTAAATTCTTTTATTTTTTGCAAAGTTTTAAGATTACAAACATTAGAGCAACGTCACTCTCAGTAAACATAAAAATACATTTATATAAATGCAAATCACAAAATTTGCATTGACAATAAATAACTATACGTGCTGACAATGGTAATATTAAAAATCGATCAATACCTATCTGTTAAACCATAGAACACAGCATGCAGTAATACAATATAACAAATGAAAAATGGTATTCTAAAAAGTACTAAAATTTGAGGAATAAAATGGAATACTCGATAATAAATCATATGAATATTCAGCGAATATTCGTATGGGAAAGTCTCGTACTAAGTGGTTGCGATAAAACAATATCCTTTAACAACATCCCTTTCAATATAAATCAGGGGTATCCAAAAATTGGCAAAGTCCCAATTCGCAATTAGTGAACAAACTCAAGCGGCGTCCCGCTAATAGCATCTGCCAGCAGAGTCCCACTGGAATATTAGTGCAGTTTTAAATAGCTGGATAATAATCGCTGGATAAAATCGAAAGGCCTTACCGTCTCCCTTAATAAGTCGACAAAGATGAAGTTATGGTCCTCTGAGTTTGCAGACCAATAGTTCGTAATAAACTCGCACACTGGCAATTGTTTGGCACATGTAGTCAGGCCTTCACCATGGAATCAGGCCTTGCAGGTTGTTTTTCAAATATGCCATTCGTGTGACAAATGATTCCTTCTTTGCGACTCTCCAGTCAATTCTCCAGCATCCCAAGTGGTCCAAGATTTGTGGTCCTGTCTAGGCTAGACGCGTTTCGGGGTGAAGGGGTTTTTGCATACCCAGTTGCAAAGACAATTTAGAGCATATTTTTGTTTTATATATTGTGAATGTTATTTTTATATCATGAATGTTTTAAGATCAGTTTAGCATATGTGTATATATATATATATATATATATATATATATATTTAAAGTTATTTGGGTAATAAGATTATTTATGGTATTGAGAGGATTTTAATAAATGGGAACAGACTTAATGAAGTAGAGTGGACCAAAAATCGATCCACTCCAGGTTTTTGGAACATCTTATCCAGGCTTTTGGAATAGCTTATCCACTATATAAGAAAGGAATTGTTTGGGGGACTGATAGCTACTGAGGAAGGGGTAATTTGGAACCCCGAAACGCATCTAGCCTAGACAGGACCCCAAATCTTGGACCACTTGGGATGCTGGAGAATTGACTGGAGAGTCGCAAAGAAGGAATCATTTGTCACACGAATGGCATATTTGAAAAACAACCTGCAAGGCCTGATTCCATGGTGAAGGCCTGACTACATGTGCCAATCAATTGCCAGTGTCCGAGTTTATTACGAACTATTGGTCTGCAAACTCAGAGGACCATAACTTCATCTTTGTCGACTTATTAAGGGAGACGGTAAGACCTTTCGATTTTATCCAGCGATTATTATCCAGCTATTTAAAACTGCACTAATATTCCAGTGGGACTCTGCTGGCAGATGCTATTAGCGGGACACCGCTTGAGTTTGTTCACTAATTGCGCATTGGGACTTTGCCAATTTTCGGATACCCCTGATTTATATCGAAAGGGATGTTGTTAAAGGATATTGTTTTATTGCAACCACTTAGTACGAGACTTTCCCATATGAATATTCGCTGAATATTCATACGATTTCTTATCGAGTATTCCATTTTATTCCTCAAATTTTAGTACTTTTTAGAATACTATTTTCCATTTGTTATATTGTATTACTGCATGCTGTGTTCTATGGTTTAACAGATAGGTATTGATCGATTTTTTATATTATCATTGTCAGCACGTATAGTTATTCATTGTCAATGCATGCTATTATATGTTAATACATTTCAAATGGTCCAGATATCCTGAGAGTGCCCAGTTATCTTTGTTTCATTATATAGCTCTTTTTGGAGTGGACTTGGTGAGTCCACTCAACTGAGTGCACCTCTTGGGTCAATAGCTAGTCCAGTGTGTCACATTTACTCCTTTTTTCTATATATCATATGTATCATCATTAATTATTCAAATAAGAAATTCACTATTTTTACCCTTTCATTGCTTAACCCCTTCATGCATAATCACCTACATGTTAGTGATTATGCTTAAAGGAGTAGGCCACCTTCTCATTATTGTTTATGAATGTGTTTGTAAGATGATTATATGACACTTACTAATATAGTCTTTGTTGAAATCGGTGTATACTCGCTTGTTTACAAAGTCTTTTGTGTTGTCCACGCAGAGGTCCTGTCCATAAAATGGCTGCCGATGGAGGATCATGTGACCAGGGAAATCATATCCATGTAATGTCTTCTTTGTTCAAACACACTGCACGTGCACTAAACTCCTAACAGAAAAAGTGCGGATGACAGGTGTAGAGTATTTTAATCGAAAAGACATCACATGGCAGTGATATGTCTGGTCACATGACCCTCCTTTTACAGCCATCTGATGGATAGGAACTCTGTGTGGACAGCACAAAAGGATGCATACCTTATTAAGTCTAGAACATGGTGCAGAATTATTAGTAAGTGTCATATAGACTATATTAGTATATTAGTTTCATATAGTCATCTCACAAACACATTTGTCAAAAATAACCAGAAGGTGGCCAACCCCTTTAAGGGGTTATTTGAAGCAAACTCACACCATACATGGCAGGTGCTGGCTGAATAATACAGCAGTCATCCGGCCACAATGACTAGGATCAGCAATGCTGGTGTCAATAGCAATCGCGGCATCTGTAGGGTCAGGCAGAGTATGGGGACTCCCTCTGCCTTTCTATCCCAACCAAAATGAAAAAATTGTGGGTCTCTCATCAGTTACCATGACAGCCTGGGGTCTTCTGAAGGCTCCCACGCCTGTCACAGTTAGCTGCCTATAAAGCTGGGCATTAACCCCTTAGTGCTATTTGACATGTATACTCATCCTGGAGCACTGATGTTTGGCGCTCTATGATGAGTATACACGTTATGGTATTAAACTGTCACCATATCTGCAGACATGGTGACAGCGCTGAGACCCCGGCTGTTACACACAGCAAGGGATCCCAGCTAACCAGCCCGGGACCAATAAGGGTGGTCCCAGGCCAGCGATCGCTCTGATTGGCTAGTCTGTACAGACTAGCCAATCAGAGGATTCTACTGCCGGCTGATAGGTTCTGATCTGATTGTGAGGATCAGAACCTTTTAAAATGTATATGTATGTATAAAAAATAACCACCCCACCTGTAGGCTCCAGCCTTCATCATTGCGCCCCCCTCAGGATGGCCGAGAGGGCGGGAGCATGATCCCCCGTGCGCTATCAACCTTTCAATGCTGCAGTCCATAGGAACCGCTGTATAAAAAGTGTTAACAAGGAGAGAGCTCCCTCCCTTTCTCATTGGGGGCTGCTGTGCTGTTGCAGCCACCCAATACTTTATGGGTTCACAGAGGGAGGGGGCTCCCTCCCTCCCCCATCGGAAGCTGCTCTGTTCTGGCAGCGTCCGATGGTTACCATGTAAACCGGATGCCTTCACAGGCTTCTGGCTTGCCATGGTATAGCTAAGCCTGATCAGCCTCCTGCTAAAGGCAGCAGCCGGATCAGGCTATGTGTAAAGGCACAATACACTACAGTACACTATATAGTGTACTGCAGTGTATTATAAAGGCTTCAGACCCAGGGCCGTCTTTAATATTGATTGTACCCTGGGCAAAAATTTACTTGGGCCCCCTGGATCCCGCCTTCCCACACCTTAGCATGCAATCACGCCCTCCACCATAACACACACAAAAAATCCACACATCTGGTAGAGTACAGTGAATGACTGTAAATACTTCCAGTTCTGAAGACTCCAGCGGCTCAGGATCAGTGCTCTGGGCAGCTGGGCTCAGGCTGGAAGTGGGCACCACTCTGCAGGAAGGAGACCAGGGCTCGGCTCACCCTAGTGTTACAGTGCACCCCAGCAACCCACAGTATGCAGTATAGCACCCTATAGTATATAGCAACCCACAGTATGCAGTATAGCACCCTATAGTATACAGCACCCCACAGTATGCAGTATAGCACCCTGTAGTATATAGCAACCCACAGTATGCAGTATAGCACCCTATAGTATACAGCACCACACAGTATGCAGTATAGCACCCTATAGTATATAGCAACCCACAGTATGCAGTATAGCACCCTATAGTATACAGCACCACACAGTATGCAGTATAGCACCCCACACTATACAGTACCCCACAGTATATAGTATAGCAGCCCACAGTATACAGCACCCCACAGTATACAAAAGTATACAGTAGAGCAGTATAGCACCTCACCGTATACAGCACCCCAAACTATACATGATACAGCCCCCCACACTATACAGCCCCCCCCACACTATACAGTACAGCAGTATAGCACTCCACACTATACATCAGCCACAGTATACAGTATACAGCCCCCCACAGTATACAGTACAGCACTATAGCACTCCACAATATACAGCACCCACAGTATACAGCCCCCCACACTATACCGGCCCCCACACTATACAGGCCCCCCACACTATACAGGCCCCACACAGTATACAGCCCCACACAGTATACAGACCCGCCACAGTATACAGGCCCCCCACACTATACAGGCCCCCCACAGTATACAGGCCCACACAGTATACAGCCCCCCACACTATACAGGCCCCCACACTATACAGGCCCCCCACACTATACAGGCCTCCACACAGTATACAGGCCCCTCACACTATACAGGCCTTCCACAATATACAGCCCCACACAGTATACAGTCCCCCACAGTATACAGCCCCCCCTAGTATACAGGCCCCACACAGTATACAGGCCCCACACAGTATACAGCCCCACACAGTATACAGCACCCCACTATACAGTAGTTTACAGTATATTAGCATAACAGCCCCTGAGTGTCACCTTTTTCTGATATAATCTTCACACAAAAAAAGCTCCACAGTTAAGGCAAACTTCATCTGCAACACTCCAGCTAGGACCTGTGATTACCTCATAGCCATGTGACCAGTAATATTGCTAGGTTACTGGTCACATGGTGATGATGTCATTAAGGTCTTAGATCACATTTACAGCTCTAAAACAGTACGATGTTGGAACTCAGTGCCGGCTGGCATGGCAGCACCCCCTGTGTAGCTGACAGCCTGACACCTGGGGCAGTGGCTAGCAGGGCTCAAGAGGCAACTGCCTTGGGCCCCCCAGGGGTGTCGTTTCTAAAATTGGGTTATTTTTGGGTGGTTTTAATGATATAAGCCCCACATAATGACTTCAGACCTGAACTGGTCCTTACAAATTTTCACGCAGCCCCTTTCACTTCTATGGGGCCTGCGTTGTGTGAAAAACGCACAATATAGAGCATGCTGAGATTTTCACGCAACGCACAAGTGGTGCGTGAAAATCACCGCTCATGTGCACAGCCCCATATGAGTGAATGTGTCCGGATATAGTGCGGTTGCAATGCGTTTACCTCATGCATTGCAACCGCACGGAATTCTCGTCCGTGTGGAAGAGGCCTAAGCCTTCTAACGTCCTCAAAAAAGAAAAAGTCATTTACAAAATGACCCAAACATGAAGTAGACATATGGGAAATGTAAAGTAATGACTATTTTAGGAGGTATCACTATCTGTTTTAAAAGCAGAGAAATTGAAATTTTGAAAATTGCAAATTATTCAAAGTTTTGGGTAAATTTTGTATTTTTTATAAATAAAAATTAAATTTTTTGACTCAATTTTAGCACTGTAATGAAGTACAATATGTGACAAGAAAATAATCTCTGAATGGCTTAGATAAGCAAAAGCGCTTTAAAGTTATCACCACTAAGGCTACTTTCACACTAGCGTTCATGGGTCCGTTCGTGAGCTCCGTTTGAAGGAGCTCACGAGCGGACCCAAACGCCTCCGTCCAGCCCTGATGCAGTCTGAATGGACGCGGATCCGCTCAGACTGCATCAGTCTGGCGGCGTTCAGCCTCCGCTCCGCTCGCCTCCGCACGGACAGGCGGACAGCTGAACGCTGCTTGCAGCGTTCGGGTGTCCGCCTGGCCGTGCGGAGGCGAGCGGATCCGTTCAGACTTACAATGTAAGTCAATGGGAACGGATCCGCTTGAAGATGTCACCATATGGCTCAATCTTCAAGCTCAGGCCGCTCAGGCTGCTTTCACACTTAGAATTTTTTGTAAGTTATTAATGCAGACGGATCCGTACTTAACGGAGCCTCCGTCTGCATTAATATGATCGGATCCGTTCAGAACGGATCCGATCAAGCGCAAGTGTGAAAGTAGCCTTAAAGTGACACATGTCAGATTTGCAAAAAATTGCCTGGTCCTTAAGGTGAAAAATCTGTCATGAAGGGGTTAAGCACATCTCAACAGGCAGTTTTTCAGCATACCATAGACTGCACTAGTATTGTGGTCTATAGGACAATCGATCAGACGATCGCATGTTCAAGTCCCTTAAGGGGACTAAAAGTAACTGTGTAAAAAGTAAAAAATAAAAAAGTTAAAGAAAACATAAACATATAAAAAACTCAAATCACCCCCTTACATAATTTAACATTTAAAATAAAAATGTAAAATAAACAATAAAATAAACAATAAAAAAAGAAATATAATAGGTATCACCGTGTCTCAAAATGCCTGAACTAGTTTCATATAAAAATATTTTTCTTTTTTTGGTCAAATGTTGCCCCCCCCCCCCCCCCCCCCACAAATAAAATTGAATAAAAGCAATCAAAAAGCCATACATACCCAAAATTGGACCAATAAAAACTACAGTTTTCCCTTAAAAAAACAAGCCTTTATACCACTCCGTAGATGGAAATATAAAAAGTTATTGCTGTCAGAGAATGGAGATACAAAGAAGATTTTTTTTTTTTTAAAGCAGTAAAACAAAATAAAAACTATATAAATTTGGTATTGCTGTAATTGTATTGACCCACGGAATAAGGATGTTATTTTTAGTGCACAGTTAATGCTGTAATATCAAAATCCAGAAAACCTTGGAGAAATTGTAGTTTTTTTTTTTATTTAACCGTACAATTTTTTTTTTCTGTTTTCCAATACAACATATGGTAAATGAAATGGTGTCATTAAAAATACGCCTGCCTTAAATTTATGGAGAGTGGTCCTAAACCCCTATTGTGCCCCACAAAAAAAAAAAAAAAAAAGCCGTCATATGAAGGCTATATGGAATTTTGGGTGGAAAAATCTAAAATAGGCCTTGTGCTTAAGGGGTTCAGGACCACTCTCCATAAATTTAAGGCAGGCGTAGGGGTCTTTAAACCTACCCACATACAGTGGAATGTCAGGTGCCCGTCTATCAAAGGATACGGGACACCCAGGAAAAAAGAGACATACAAAGTTTGCATCACTTCTATATTCTCTGTTATAACAGAGTACTTCCAGTACATACATACAGGACTAGTCTCTTTAAGGTTCAACAATTTGCCTAAGTCACTTCCAAGGCATCACACCGTGCTAGACAGAATCCTACTCTGTACTGAGGAGTGGCAAGCACCCTGAAACAGATGTATATGGATGGATCTGACTTGGCTATTCTCTGTGGTCAACTCCCAAGGTTTGTTGGAAAGTCAGAGGTTGACTCAAAGGGAGCCACTTCCAAAAGGTGGCACTGGCAAGATGGTTCACTTTCTTGGAAGATACCTTTTTGTATATTCTTTTACCATGGAGCATTGCTATTAAATCACCATACCCTGGAGTGCTTACATTAAGTCTCCATAAAAGACTGGTTTCTTCAGGAGATTTAACACCCTGTTTTAAAATGGTTTTAAAGTTAAAAAAAAATCTGATTCCTGAAGTTATTCACCAAAGTCCCATGAGACTTCGGTGATAACTCACTTTTCCTCTCCGGAGCCCATACACTTGAGTGCTGTACGGAGACAAATCTCCGTACAGCACTCAAACGAAGTTTTGAACGATTCGACTTCGGATCTAGGATCCAAGTCCCTAAGACAAGTTTCCATGAAAATCATCTTAATAAACAAAATTCAATGCTTACCAAGTCCAACATGCTAGAGTTAGAGCAAACATTCATCACCATCCCTCAGGCACTAGGTCTAGACGTCTGATTGATGTGACACTAGATCTCTTATAAATAAGTACAACAGTGCCTGTAGCTAACGAGAACATATTATGACTGTGGTCATCAAGCATAAAACACATTCATTATGAATTTGGTAATATGCCAGCTTCTACAAATATATGGTTTCTACCCACAGATTGATATTTTTGTGATTGATATCTCATGTAGCTATAAGGAGGTGTTGATATCCGATGTGTTAGCAGCGATGGTAATCAAAGTGATTTACATGAATCAAAAGCAGTCCTGCTAAGAAAGTGATGGGTTGCATAGAAAGGCATGAAGGAAGGCTCTGAAAAATTAAAGGATGCAGTAGGACTAATGAGATACAAAAAAAATATCTATCAACATGTTACTCAGGTGCAGAATTGCATGGTAGAAACCTAAGAGAATGGTCTTTGTAATTCTGAAAAGGCAGTTGTAGAGCTAAGGTTATATAGTATATCACTACAAAAGCAACACTCTTAAAGTTGGAGACATTGGGTCTCAACTTGCTTGATCCTAGGCCTTGAGACATTCAACTATAATTCTTACTGATGTAGAGTCTGATACACATTATCTATCTGCTAAGATGCGTTGGTTGGAAGCTATTCTGTAAAGCCTCCTTCTTTACAAAACTGCAAAAATGTAGCTAATTTTCCCTGTCCTCTTTCTCACCGCGAGGAAACCCTTAGGGTTCATTTCACATGAATCCCATTTAACATGGAGTTTGAGGTGGATTCCATGACGATCCAGATGCAGTGCATGTAAATGGTCTTTCTTTTTGGCGATTTTTTTCTCTGCTATGGGAAAACAATAATGTGCAAAAATAAGTAATATTCTACTTATTGAGGCAGATTCTGCACGGGAAGTCAGGAGATTAGTCTGACATGAATTAGCCCAACTGAATGACGCTAATCCTCAGATGGATCTGCTGCTCCTCAAACTGAAAATCCACAGCAGAACATGTGTAAGCCTTGAACTCCTGCTACAGATCCTGTAGTAAATATATGTTTGATTTGCTATAGGCACATTCAACACATGAATACGTATATCCTACGGTATGTGTGAAAATCAGTTCCATTTATTTCAATAGGGAGGCAATCACATGGATTTCTGCAAGCCCTTTCAGGTGAATGGAACTGATTTTCACTCGTGGAAAATTCAGCAACAAAATTTGCAGTGTTTCTTCAGGAACCAGTTTGAGAAACACAGTGTTAGGCTATATTCACATTTGGGTTGTGACTTTGCAGTATAGTGGAAACCACAATGTAATTCCAGGTCCACCTTACTATGAATACCACTGGAAACTATCTATTCCATTGATTTACAAATTACAATAGGCTCTATTGGGGTTCCATCATGGTGTCTGTACTTTTTGCAGGAATCCTGATGGAATTTGCACCAGAGGCTCAGAAAGGATTATTCAACGTAAATGTGAGCAGAACCTTAGAGTGATATTAATAAAGGTTATAGTAATATTTCTTTCATCTTCTCACAGATTGACGTGACTGTGAAAATCCTGTGTCAAGTTTGATTTATCACATTGAAAAAAGGTTTCAACTGTTTCTTATAGATGAGTATGACTAATATAGTATTAATGATGCTGTAGATTTCAGGATGGGAGATAAAGAGCAGGGAACAGGTCATTTTAAGGACTAGCATTGTGTTACTCCATAACCAGCCTAGGGCAACAGCCAAGAAGAAACGGAGCAACAATAAGTAAAGTGAGATTAAGGGGATTAGATGTTAATCTCCCAGTGATGTCAGATGATGTCAGACATTTTTTTATGAGGCCAAAATATATGTGACAGTAAAGTATTATGAGCTTTTAAGATCATGACAGATAGAATTATGGTGAAAGTCTTGCAACATGCTTTAAACATATAAAAATGTACATCAAGGATCATTTAAGGACAAGAAATTAAAAGTTTCTTCTACACAACACATGTTGTTTACAAAGTCCACTTACCGTACTTCAATCATTAAAGAGATTGTCCATATTTTAGCATGTGATGGCCTAGCCTCAGAATAGGCCATCACCAGCTGATTGTGGGGGTCTAACCCCAAACCCCGGCCTGTTCTGATGTGGTTTCATTCCTGGAAGTTGGTGCCAGTTCAGTTGCCGGGTTTGAGACATTCGGCAGACTTGCGGGACAGTGCCCAAAATCTGGGATTGTACTGCTAGATCTGGGATGATTGGGAGGCATTTGGTAAAGTCACTGCAAGGCTTACTTCACCTGGGCAATTAAGTCAGTACTCTAGTCATTTATCTAAATACTGGCTTTGCCAAGTGGCTTGTAGGTACTGTATTATACCCTGCTACCCGTTCCTTGGAGTATATACTCCACCAGTACCCCTCCCAGCTATGCTCCTGTATTTCAGAAGGCACTAGTGGCAATCTACAGCCCACATCATCAAGGTAGTTAATTACATTATCGGAGTCAAATGTATGTGGGAAGTTACTGCAATTCAGTATTTGAATTTTAGCATCCTAAATGGCTGACTAGGGCTCGGTTCACATCCACAGTTGTATTCTGGTATTCAGTGTCATTATAGGATTTAGCATATGCAGACACTGCCGGTGCTTGACAGATCTTATTCACTATAATGGAGTCAATTGGGTTTCTAGCATGAATATTGGTATTCTAATGGACAAAATAACTCCTCATGCATGTTTCTACAACTGAGGCTCCTGCCAGAACCTTCACCGCAGATGTGAACTTAGCCTTGTCTAACTGTAGTTCACACATTCATCTTTCACTTTCAGATTGGAATATCTGTCTTTCTATCAGTGTCACAGTCTGAAAGTCTAGATGTAATTAGCCCCTCTTCAATTCCCTATGTTTTGTTTGTCTTGCCTTGTGTTAAACAAGAGGCACACTTGAGCTCACAAGGCAATGACCTGTTATGTCTCCCACCCGCTGCATTGTTACCATGTAATTTGTAGACTCGTCTTTCTACATCTTCTCTGAAAGTGACTGGTGTTACAAAGTAACACCACCATGCACTGTTTTTATTAACACACTGTTTCCCAATTCTTACTGGATGGCACAATGAAAGACAGCAAAGGAATGGCAACAAGATATCCTTAAAAGTGTCTACTCATGTCCTAATAGGAAAAGTCTAGACATGGACTATTGTTTGCCTTTTGACAAGCAGAACAGAGCTAGTCAAGGACCTTTACGCTTATAAATAGAAGGCCACCAACCAGGACTGATTCTAGGTTCTCTTCTGCGAAGATGGAAATGTCCCTATCCTCCATCCAGCCTTACCGCTAAAGACATATTTGGATAGACATTACATTCTGCACCACAAAACATATAGGAGAATATAACACTACATACCTCTGATGTAGATACTCTCTTTCCTCATCTTCTTCACTGGAAGCAGCCCGCCATGATGAGTCATTTGAGCCATGTCTCTTCTCTGCAGCATTTGCCTGAAAATAAGTAAAAATTTGTTTTGGTCGAGCACTAAAGTGCTTGTGTAGAACACTTCCCAATGCTCGGGTGTTCTACAGAGCACCCGAGAACAATGGAAGTCAATGGGGGAACCCGAGCATTAAACCAGGCACCCCCTGCTCTGAAGAGGGGAGGGTGTCGGGACTCTAGTTCGGCTTAGGAGTCCCTGCTCTGACTCCATATATAACTATGTCCATACATGGAATCAGTGCTTGGGGACACCCAGTCTATTCAAACCTAATTTAGCCTCTATTTCTGGCGAGATTTGAACTCACAACCTTCTACATTACAGCCCAGAATGTTAACAACTACACTGTAGAGCTGCAAGGCCGGTTACTGAACAGCACACGCAATATTCAGCCAAGCATAGCATGCTCGCCCAACACTAGTAATAATAAGTACCCTGTGGCACAATGGTGATAGATGTTTGTCACCATTTTTTTTAATACTTTCTTATATGAAGCAAAAATATTTCATTCTCTGGTGACAAAAAGTCAAAGGGGCAGATTTATCATAGCCCGGGGGTTGTACGTGGGGCTAGGATAACCAGGCGTGCTGTTGGATGATGCACTTGATTTATGACGTAGCATACGCTTTGTCATAAATTAGGCACAGCATTTGGCAGTCCATGTGCCTGAACTGAACTGTACGCCAGCCCCTGGCTGGCACAGATTTTGATCTTCCACCACCCCAGAATACTGGTGGCTGTGCGCTGGCCCTCTCCTCTCTCTGCACTCACCTCGTCCCCTTTTCAGAAAAGTGGCCAGATGCTTGCACAAAATTATTTGCAGAAGTGTCATTAAAAATTGCAAACACGCAGTATGTGTATGTTATATAGGGCCAAAAGTGTTTGTGTCAATAGTATGCCACATCTGTCCCCACTGCTTGCTCCAGTTCATTTTGCTGCTGAAGTAGACATTCAGAAGGAATTGCTCCATGGTTTCCTTTTATAGAGACCCTTAAGTGAATGACATGCCATATCAGTTTAAAGACAGGAGACTTCCTATTGATTCCGCAAGATAAACAACCAGCTCTGAATTAGCACACAAAAAAAAAAAAAAAAGAAAGAAATATTGATTTGTGCTATTTGGCTAATTCACATGTTGAAGTGAATAGAAACACCAAAGTTTGCAGAAAAGGTTTGTGGTATTTATTCACAAATTAAAATCTACTAGTCTTTGATGTCATCAGCATATCCTTCCACATAACATTTTGTTTACTTTAACATATTACGTTTCAAGGGATTGTCCGTATTTGGGACATTTTTAACTGTAGAAAGCAGCATGTTGAAAACCATTATACTCACCTGCTTCCTGCCACACCATTCCAGCTCCCCGTCTCCTTTTACTGGTCTTCCCACCCCTGTCCTGTAAACTTCTGGACGGACATGGTAACATGCTGTGCTGCAACCGATGACTGGCCTCAGCTGTGACGTGTCCCCAAGCAGCACATTACCCAGCACTGATCTGCTCCTTGGAGACGTGTTACCACTGAGACCAGTCATTGGCTGCAGAGATGCATGTGACCATGTCTGTCCAGAAGATTACAGGACGAGGACCTGAACTGCTGAAAGAAGCTAGGGAGCAGAAACAGAGTCTCAAGGAGCAAGTGAGTCAGATTTTTTTTTACGGTACGACATGCTCCTGCCCACATTTAAAAATGTCCCAGTGTTGATTATGATAGAATGTTGAGGTAGGTATGTTTTAAGATAACATATATAAAACGCCACCAAACATATGGATGTTTATCAAGGTGACCTAGAATGATAAAAGATAACTTTTATTTGTCAGCTGCACTTTATTTATGACCTTGGAAAAAATTTATTTAATGTTGTGTTGATGAGGGGCCTCAAGAGTCGAGAGCTAGGACCAAGCATGGTCAGGCTATAGCTTTGCCTAATCAAGTTTTCTCTGCTTCTTGGAGAATTGAGGAGTCACACCTTCCCTGCCTTCTCTCCTTTAGCCCACTGACTTTTGTCATTAAAGAATCACACCTTATCCAGGGTAAAGTCCTGTTCAATCAGCACAGAAGTGGAAACTAAAATTGCCATATCCTCTGTGACCAGTGTTCTTCACAACTCCTGTCGACACCATATAATGGCCCTCCACTATGGGAACAATTGTCACAGGATTCTCTGAATGTGATTAGCGGAGCTGTGAGCAAGAGGACAACAGGCGTAATTTTGACATGCTGAAAATGGTCACAGTCCATCACCTACATAATAGCAATTTGTAGAAAACCTTGTGAAGGCTCTGAGGAGGAGGGTTATCTTCTGCATGGAATGCTGCTTTTTGCTAAAAGGATGTATCACCGAAGAGGAAAGTAAATGTAGATGTTCATCACTTGTATCCACAAATGACACTTACATGTAATGTCGCAACTGATCTCAGCACAACTACAGTAACAGAGTAATGCAAACATATTATATTTTCTACAATTCTGGATTCACCAAATAACATCATGAAAATACAATGCAATCTATATGCAGCCTGGTTTACAGTAGGACGAACTGAGCAGATACCGTATATATACCGTAACTCCAGGATCGACAGCTTGACAGAGCTGCGGATGGACTTTAGACTGTACTGTGTATGGTCGCCTCTCCTCTGGTACAGCTCTTTCCTCCTGTGTGCTGAAGCTACAGCATACAGAGGGAGTTCAAAAAGGAGAGGGTGGAGCTACAAGAGGGCGCCATCTGCTGGAAGAAGAGGAGATCCTGCGCGGGCTGAGTGACGGACTGACACTGTAGACGTTTAAGAGCAGGAGAAGCCCCATTCACACCAGTAATTTGTGCATTTACTAATTATTATGTATTAAAGGAGATTTTGTTTGTAAATTTGCTGGAGAAGCCAAATCGAATCATCTCTAGTCACAGCCCTATAAAACCCTCATCCAGTGCGGTCTCCGCTAGTGTCCTGTGAGCTGAGCATAGGGAGACACGTGGCAAGCGCTCATGCGCTGGGACAGTGTTGCTGAAAACAATTAATATAAGAATATTGGAGAGGGAGAGGGAGAGTGCAGGGACAGTGAAGGGACAGTGAAGGGACAGTGAAGGGACAGTGAAGGGACAGTGAAGGGAGACTTATTCTGCTTCAGTTTAATTTATTCCTACATTTAATTATTCCTACATCAGCCATAAACTAAGATATGTAATTCAATACCAATAGGATGGAAGCCTTTATTATTCTGGTGCCAGCGTGCATACCTTAGGGAGAGTAGGTCTTAATGATGACCATCCTCATCTTTTGCTGGCTTTACTTCTTCCAAATCATTCTTTAAAGTCTCCATGTCCTAGAAAAGTCAGCAAGATGCAGAGAAAGGAGGAGCTGGATGTTCCTGATGACATATTCTCATCGATATTAGATGATGTGGAAAAGGAAAAAAATAAAATGGCAGTAGAAGGGCTTCCACCTGTAGGACAGGAGAGAGCTGGGGTTGGAGAAGTGGGTATGCCAGAGCTGATTAATATTCTGTGTTTACTGCCAAATAACCTGCAGGAGATTGCAGACAAGAACAGCAATAATTTGCATATTGTGCCCCCTGCCTAATCAGCCAAACCCCATGCCAGCAACAGCCCCTGTTTAAAGGTGCATTAAAGGTGTTGCATGGCCAATAACAATGAAAACCTGCTTCATTGTCAACACATTAAATAATGAAGAATGAATATACAATGCAGTTCTTAACCACAGCAGGGCCGCAACCCGTCCACAGCATGGCCACACCATGTGGCTGTACTCTAAGGCAGAATGGCCTTAGTATACCTGAAGTTGCCAAATAAAATTTTTCAAAACTTCACTCATTAGTCCTAATGTTTAAAATTGAAGTCTTCCTACAAGAGCAGAGAGTTGGTGTAATTTGAACTAATGGCTCCATCAAAGTTTTATTACAGTTTTATAGTTCTCGTTGGTCTAGGTATGGGGTAACACGCACACATTTTGTACCCCTTGTTTCCAAATTACATAATTTAGTAAATTTATGATCAATTATACAGATATTCCTTATTCACAATTGGGCACACAATTTAGCAGTTATATATATATATATATATATATATATATATATATATATACAGTACAGACCAAAAGTTTGGACACACCTTCTCATTCAAAGAGTTTTCTTTATTTTCATGACTATGAAAATTGTAGATTCACACTGAAGGCATCAAAACTATGAATTAACACATGTGGAATTATATACATAACAAAAAAGTGTGAAACAACTGAAAATATGTCATATTCTAGGTTCTTCAAAGTAGCCACCTTTTGCTTTGATTAATGCTTTGCACACTCTTGGCATTCTCTTGATGAGCTTTAAGAGGTAGTCACCTGAAATGGTTTTCACTTCACAGGTGTGCCCTGTCAGGTTTCATAAGTGGGATTTCTTGCCCTATAAATGGGGTTGGGACCATCTGTTGCGTTGTGGTGAAGTCAGGTGGATACACAGCTGATAGTCCTACTGAATAGACTGTTAGAATTTGTATTATGGCAAGAAAAAAGCAGCTAAGTAAAGATCATTACTTTAAGAAATGAAGGTCAGTCAGTCTGAAAAATTGGGAAAACTTTGAAAGTGTCCCCAAGTGCAGTCACAAAAACCATCAAGCGCTACAAAGAAACTGGCTCACATGCTGACCGCCCCAGGAAAGGAAGACCAAGAGTCACCTCTGCTGCGGAGGATAAGTTCATCCGAGTCACCAGCCTCAGAAATCGCAGGTTAACAGCAGCTCAGATTAGAGACCAGGTCAATGCCACACAGAGTTCTAGCAGCAGACACATCTCTAGAACAACTGTTAAGAGGAGACTGTGTGAATCAGGCCTTCATGGTACAATATCTGCTAGGAAACCACTGCTAAGGACAGGCAACAAGCAGAAGAGACTTGTTTGGGCTAAAGAACACAAGAAATGGACATTAGACCAGTGGAAATCTGTGCTTTGGTCTGATGAGTCCAAATTTGAGATCTTTGGTTCCAACCACCGTGTCTTTGTGCGACGCAGAAAAGGTGAACGGATGGACTCTACATGCCTGGTTCCCACCGTAAAGCATGGAGGAGGAGGTGTGATGGTGTGGGGGTGCTTTGCTGGTGACACTGTTGGGGATTTATTCAAAATTGAAGGCATACTGAACCAGCATGGCTACCACAGCATCTTGCAGCGGCATGCTATTCCATCCGGTTTGCGTTTAGTTGGACCATAATTTATTTTTCAACAGGACAATGACCCCAAACACACCTCCAGGCTGTGTTAGGGCTATTTGACCATGAAGGAGAGTGATGGGGTGCTGCGCCAGATGACCTGGCCTCCACAGTCACCGGACCAGAACCCAATCGAGATGGTTTGGGGTGAGCTGGACTGCAGAGTGAAGGCAAAAGGGCCAACAAGTGCTAAGCATCTCTGGGAACTCCTTCAAGACTGTTGGAAGACCATTTCAGGTGACTACCTCTTGAAGGTCATCAAGAGAATGCCAAGAGTGTGCAAAGCAGTAATCAAAGCAAAAGGTGGCTACTTTGAAGAACCTAGAATATGACATTTTCAGTTGTTTCACACTTTTTTGTTATGTATATAATTCCACATGTGTTAATATATATATATAATGAAGAAAATCCGCAGCACTCCTTGAAGTATAGAAAAAATGTGTAGTTTTATTCACACATGTCAAATAAGACGACGTTTCGGTTCTCTCACAGAACCTTTTTCAAGTCAAGTGAACATAAAGTGCATGAGTGCTAGTATAAATACATCATCACATTGTAGTCAATTAGTCATCAACCAATACAAATTCAGTGCACTCCCATATTTAGGGCATGTTACAATCCATTCCTTCTCTCTCTGTGCCTAGATAGAGACTAATCACAGTGCTTCTCCATTCATGGTTCCCATTTACTACATACAAGTGCAAAAATTAAAGTGCAAAGTGCAATATAAACCCTATTTCCTAAGTTACCTTGCTGTGGTTATATATGAAGGAACAGGAGGAGATGGCGTCTGAACTTGTTTGGAGGCACGCCACCGCTCGCGTCTCTCCCTCCTCAGTGCGCATGTGTCAATTCCATCCCCACTGACGACGCAGTACATAAGCTCTCTGCGTCATCTGAAGGCGGAGATCTAACGTCGTGACGTCAGATCCACTCCGTCAGCCACCACCACGTACGCATGCGTGCCAATGAGCCGCGGCAGTGATCCACGCCAAGTCATAGATCTCTTCCGCCATTTTACTCTAGGGCAATCGTTTGGGCATTGTCTTGCGCCTTTAACTCCTTCTGTTCCTTCTTGCCACTTACCAACCAGCAAAGGTAAAGGCTTGAACCATATTTTCAAAAAGAGCATACAATATTCTATCATGAATTCGTCATGTAACATCCATTGGGTCCACCCCATACATTATACTGAATACACATAGAAGTTAGATCAGTGAAAGGGCATTATCCAACCATCCCTCCTGTCACCCTAAATTCGACATTTAACCCTTTGGGTTTCAAAGTATCTAACCGAAAAATCCATCTAAGCTCAGTTTTCTTTAAAATGGTTAAACGGTCCCCTCTTCTATCCAATGGTTTTACATGATCCAAAAGCATGAATCTCAACTCACTCTCTTTATGATTTTTTTCAACAAAATGTTTCGATACGGGCAAATCTCGTCTTTTATTCCTGATGGACTGTCTGTGGTTATTCAACCTAGTTTTTACATCGCATGTGGTTTCGCCCACGTATAACACCTTGCATGGACACCATAAAACATATATCACCCATGATGAATCACATGTGAGATAATGCCTTATCTTGAAGATTTCTCCCGTGTCTGGATGCGCGAACGCTGATCCTTTTTGCATCAGTTTGCAATTAACGCATCCCAGACACGGGAAAGATCCCAAGCGCTTCGTCTTCAAAAAAGTCTGTCTCAACTGACTCTTTTCGGGTAATCTGGAACGCACCACTTTATCCCTAATATTGCCCGCTCTTTTATATGCCATCATAGGCTGTTGTTTAAAGGCCTCTATGTTGGGATGTCCACTGCTAAGCAGCCCCCAATGGCGTCTCACTATTTTTTCAATATTGGGGCTCAATTCATTATAAGTTGACACAAACGGTAATCTGTCATTGGCCTGTCTTGGTTTCAACATCAATAGTTCCCTTCTAGGGATATCCCTTGCTCTATCAGCATGTTTCTTCACTAACCCACTAGGGTACCCCCTAGATATGAAGGATTGTTGCATCTTAGACAATGCTGAAGTCATATTTTCGTCCTTATCAACTATTCTCCGCACTCTCAACATTTGACTATATGGCAAAGAATTCACCATTCTCCTAGGGTGTCCACTCGTAAAGTGTAACAATGTATTCTTATCGGTGGGTTTAACATTCAAATCCATGTGTAGTTGTTCATCCTCAATATACACCTGCGTATCCAGAAACTGCACCCGGTCAGCCGATGCCGTTAACGTAAATTGGATCTCCCGATCAAGGGAGTTCAAAAATGCGTGAAAGTCCATCAGCTGCTCCATGGTGCAGGTCCAGATGAGGAAAATGTCGTCTATGTATCTCCACCACGTCAAAACCCGGTTGAAGTGGGGAGATACATAGACGAGACGCTCCTCAAATGACCGTACAAATATATTTGCGTAAGTGGGCGCGGCATTGGACCCCATTGCCGCGCCCCTTACCTGCAAATAGAACTGCCCCTGGAACTCAAAATAATTGTTCCTCAGGGACAACTCCAATAGTGTCAGTACAAACTGCTGAACTGCAGCGGGATGTTCCGTCCCTTGCAACATCTAGATGCCCAAACGATTGCCCTAGAGTAAAATGGCGGAAGAGATCTATGACTTGGCGTGGATCACTGCCGCGGCTCACTGGCACGCATGCGTACGTGGTAGTGGCTGACGGAGTGGATCTGACGTCACGACGTTAGATCTCCGCCTTCAGATGACGCAGAGAGCTTATGTACTGCGTCGTCAGTGGGGATGGAATTGACACATGCGCACTGAGGAGGGAGAGACGCGAGCGGTGGCGTGCCTCCAAACAAGTTCAGACGCCATCTCCTCCTGTTCCTTCATATATAACCACAGCAAGGTAACTTAGGAAATAGGGTTTATATTGCACTTTGCACTTTAATTTTTGCACTTGTATGTAGTAAATGGGAACCATGAATGGAGAAGCACTGTGATTAGTCTCTATCTAGGCACAGAGAGAGAAGGAATGGATTGTAACATGCCCTAAATATGGGAGTGCACTGAATTTGTATTGGTTGATGACTAATTGACTACAATGTGATGATGTATTTATACTAGCACTCATGCACTTTATGTTCACTTGACTTGAAAAAGGTTCTGTGAGAGAACCGAAACGTCGTCTTATTTGACATGTGTGAATAAAACTACACATTTTTTCTATACTTCAAGGAGTGCTGCGGATTTTCTTCATTGTTTTACGTCTCGAATCGAGGGACCACCGCTGGCACCACACAGCTACGGCTGAGTAAAACGACAGGAGTGCTGCCTGAACTTCTTTTATGGATATATATATATATATATATAAAAAAAAATCGGACTGCACCAAACTTGGATTTTGCACCCGTTTTTCCCTTTGTACCATTTGAGGGTGGTGCTGCCAGTGGTTTCTTTTTCCTTTATATATATATTTTTATATATATATATATATATATATATATATATATACACATATATATATATATATATATATATATACAGGGAGTGCAGAATTATTAGGCAAATGAGTATTTTGACCACATCATCCTCTTTATGCATTAGTCTTACTCCAAGCTGTATAAGCTCGAAAGCCTACTACCAATTAAGCATATTAGGTGATGTGCATCTCTGTAATGAGAAGGGGTGTGGTCTAATGACATCAACACCCTATATCAGGTGTGCATAATTATTAGGCAACTTCCTTTCCTTTGGAAAAATGGGTCAAAAGAAGGACTTGACAGGCTCAGAAAAGTCAAAAATAGTGAGATATCTTGCAGAGGGATGCAGCACTTTTAAAATTGCAAAGCTTCTGAAGCGTAATCATCGAACAATCAAGCGTTTCATTCAAAATAGTCAACAGGGTCGCAAGAAGCGTGTGGAAAAACCAAGGCGCAAAATAACTGCCCATGAACTGAGAAAAGTCAAGCGTGCAGCTGCCAAGATGCCACTTGCCACCAGTTTGGCCATATTTCAGAGCTACAACATCACTGGAGTGCCCAAAAACACAAGGTGTGCAATACTCAGAGACATGGCCAAGGTAAGAAAGGCTGAAAGACGACCACCACTGAACAAGACACACAAGCTGAAATGTCAAGACTGGGCCAAGAAATATCTCAAGACTGATTTTTCTAAGGTTTTATGGACTGATGAAATGAGAGTGAGTCTTGATGGGCCAGATGGATGGGCCCGTGGCTGGATTGGTAAAGTGCAGAGAGCTCCAGTCCGACTCAGACGCCAGCAAGGTGGAGGTGGAGTACTGGTTTGGGCTGGTATCATCAAAGATGAGCTTGTGGGGCCTTTTCGGGTTGAGGATGGAGTCAAGCTCAACTCCCAGTCCTACTGCCAGTTTCTGGAAGACACCTTCTTCAAGCAGTGGTACAGGAAGAAGTCTGCATCCTTCAAGAAAAACATGATTTTCATGCAGGACAATGCTCCATCACACGCGTCCAAGTACTCCACAGCGTGGCTGGCAAGAAAGGGTATAAAAGAAGAAAATCTAATGACATGGCCTCCTTGTTCACCTGATCTGAACCCCATTGAGAACCTGTGGTCCATCATCAAATGTGAGATTTACAAGGAGGGAAAACAGTACACCTCTCTGAACAGTGTCTGGGAGGCTGTGGTTGCTGCTGCACGCAATGTTGATGGTGAACAGATCAAAACACTGACAGAATCCATGGAATGTAAGAAATGTATATTTGTGAATGTTGAGATGTTATATTGGTTTCACTGGTAAAAATAAATAATTGAAATGGGTATATATTAGTTTTTTGTTAAGTTGCCTAATAATTATGCACAGTAATAGTCACCTGCACACACAGATATCCCCCTAAAATAGCTAAAACTAAAAACAAACTAAAAACTACTTCCAAAAATATTCAGCTTTGATATTAATGAGTTTTTTGGGTTCATTGAGAACATGGTTGTTGTTCAATAATAAAATTAATCCTCAAAAATACAACTTGCCTAATAATTCTGCACTCCCTGTATACATAGCTTGGTGGTTATAGTTCTTAGGTTCCACCATTTTTTGTCCATACTTGCTCTTATGTATTTGCATAGCCCATTGAGGTTTGTCAACATGAAATAAAATATAATATCTCAATTGCATTAGGTAATTCTCATGCCCTGAGTAATTCATCTACCATTCTGTAAAATAGACCAGATTCAATCTGTCATAATTGATTCAACCATAGATATTTTGTAGATATTTTGTAGCTTATGTCATATTAGTGTTAAGTTGTACATGTCTGCTGTCTGTTTTAGAAAGTATTGAATTCATGTAACTGTCTAATTGATCATTGATCTGGATAAAATAAAAGGAAATATCCTCTTGATTGTTCTTTAATCCACTTATCCTGATAACAAGATCTGCAAACATTGTTATTGATTTCTCTGCTATTTTATGTTCGAAAAGCTGTGTTCTCAATCTGGGAATCATGAACGGATAAATCCACTTGTGTGAATGGTTTATCACCTTTGTCTAAATGCAAAAACTTGACATGTTCCTCAATTTGATATATAGTAGTTGTTTTGTCTTCATACACATTCACACAGTGTGCAGTGCAGTCTGATATTCAGCATAAACCATTCCTGTCTTCCAAATAACTTGTTTATTGGCAAAACAGGAGTATTTCATGTGATCAATTGGTAAAACTATAAGAATACAAATAACATGTATAAGTATAAAGCATAGAACTGCATGTATTATAACATTACATTAACACTGGGCATATGTCCAAAATGGCTGCCTATACATAGAAATGCATGTCTAGCATCTAACAGTTGCAACCTCTTTCCCTAAGCAACACTTATACCTAGCTAAACAGCACTGCATAACACAATATTCCTGAGACAGAGGTAGAGGTCTTACCAGATATTCTGCCACAAGGATGGTGGTGTTTGAAAAGCAGACATGCAGGAGACAGCACTGCTGATATCCTGTAACATGAAGACTGGAGACTAGACTTCTTTTTCCCAGGATGCATTACAGTCCCACAATGCTTTGCACCTCCCACAATACAATAATCTTTATTAACAGAAAAACAAGGTGTAGTACATTCTTAACACTGCTAGATGGTGTTATTACCAAACTAATAACTACAGAATACCAAAATTAAAGGCAAACATGATCTGTAATGATTCTTAAACTCTGGCAAATGAACTAAGATAATTTTCTAGCCCTGCTGGGCAGAACAGTAGTCAAATCTGTTGTTACCAACAACATAAAGAAATGGTCTCCCTTACATTTACTTTGAATCTAGAATAGTGATGCCCAACCTACGACCCGCGGGCCAAATGCGGCCCGCGAAGCCGTGTCATGCGGCCCGCGCAGTGATCGGACTTTATCAGCGCAGGGCCTGCTGCGAACGGCACAGGCAGCAAAGCGATGCTGCCTGTGCCTGCAATCCCCCCGCCCAGCCCCGCCTCCTATCTAATTTATTCACTGCACTTGCCTCTGTGAAATTGAAGAGAAGTGCCGTAAGCTCGCACAGGCACACTGACAGAGGCATTGAAGTGTGCATGCACCGTCTTCCTGGCCTCTGCCAGTGCGCCTGTGCGAGATTAGGGCGCTTATCTTCAATTTCACAGAGGCAAATGCAGTGAATAAATTAGCTAGGAAGCAGCTCTGGGTGGGGGGGGATCTCTGTGGAGGACACTGAAAGGGGGGATCTGTGGAGGACACTGAAGGGGGAGATCTGTGGAGGACACTAAAGGGGGGATCTGGGGAGGACACTGAAGGGGGGGATCTGTGGAGGACACTGAAGCGGGGATCTGTGGACGACATTTAGGGGGATGTTGGGGTGGGAGGTCCTGGAGGGGTGTTTGGGTGGGAGCTCCAGAAGGGGTGGGATATCCGGGAGGGGGGCCCATAATTTTTTCTGCTATGGCGCCCAGTCATTTCTAGCTATGCCCCTGATTGTTAAGATTGTTGCGGGCACTGGAGTGATAGAGCGCCCTGCTGTAGGAGAAGCCGGCGGGAGATGAAAGGAGGAGGGGCCATCTCCTGGTGGTGTCGGGCACACGGCGCAAGCATGGCGGTGGATCTGACTGAAGCCTAAAGACCAGGCATCAAAGTAGACCTGCAGAAGAAGGTGACAGCGCAGTATGTGATGTATACATGTGTGTAATGTATGTAGTGCAGTGTGTGATAATCGCATACTGCACTACATACATTACACATATGTATACATCACATGCCCCCTCACAGTAATAATGCCAAGATATGTGCCCTCTTCACAGATGTAATGCTCACACATGCCCCCTCACAGTAGTTATACCCAGATATTTGCCCTCTTCACAGTAGTTATGCCCTGATATGTGCCCTCGTTACAGTAGTTATGCCCTGATATGTGCCCTCCTCACAGTAGTTATGCCCAGATATGTGCCCCCTCACAGTAGTTATGCCCAGATATGTGCCCCCTCACAGTAGTTATGCCAGATATGTGCCCTCTTCTCAGTAGTAATGCTCACTCGTGCCCCCTCACAGTAGTTATGCCCTGATATGTACCCTCCTCACAGCTCACAGTAGTTATACCCTGATATGTGCCCTCCTCACAGTAGTTATACCCCAATATGTGCCCTCCTCACAGTAGTTATACCCTAATATGTGCCCTCCTCACAGTAGTTATACCCTAATATGTGCCCTCCTCACAGTAGTTATACCCTAATATGTGCCCTCCTCACAGTAGTTATACCCTAATATGTGCCCTCCTCACAGTAGTTATACCCTAATATGTGCCCTCCTCACAGTAGTTATACCCTAATATGTGCCCTCCTCACAGTAGTTATACCCTGATATGTGCCCTCCTCACAGTAGTTATACCCTGATATGTGCCCTCCTCACAATAGTTATGCCCAGTACTTTAGTTAACCTATACGCACCTAACAAGGCTACGGTCCAATGGCTGCTTAAAACGCTGAATACCATTGAGCACTATGCAGAGGGCCAAGTGATTCTGGGAGCTGACCTTAACCTGGTCCTGAATCCTGAACTGGACTCATCTACCACAAAATCACACATTGCCCAGAAACACATTAGCAGGCTACACAAAAAGCTACAAAACCTGAAACTGATTGATGTATGGAGGACTAGCAACCCTTCTGTGAAAGATTATTCTTTCTTCTCCATTCCGCACGGCTCCTATCAACGACTTGACCACATACTAATTTCTGCCTCTCTTTTGCCTGTCTCCAGCGCAGCCGAGATTGGGAACATCACCATCTCTGACCACGCTCCCTGTCACGTGACCCTTGCCCTCGCCTCCCTACCAAGGAGAGAATGGAATTGGAAACTAAATGAATCCCTATTGAACAACAGACTTCATATCGAACAGGTTAGATCTCAGCTGGAATTGTATTTCGAGACCAATTCCACCGCACATAGCACCTCACCTATAGAATGGGAGGCCCACAAGGCATACATTAGGGGCTGCTTCATCTCTATTGGGTCACGGGTCAAAAAGGAGCAGCAGAAGACCCTAGAATCCATTCTAGACCAGATTTCTAAGATTGAAAAACTTAACAAATTATCTTCTTGTAAAAAAAAACAGGCAGACCTAGTAGAACTGAGAACCCAGCTTAAAAAACTGTTAGCTCAGAAAGTGAGGAAACAGTGGTTACACTTCCAGCACAAGGTGTACGCACATGGCGATAAGGGAGGTAAAATGATGACAGCAATTTTAAAAAAGGCTAAAAATTTGTCATATCCCCAAGATAAGAAAGGTTGACGGTACTGTTACTCAGGAGACTCCGGAAATAGCTGGGGCTTTTCAAAAATTTTATGAAGACCTCTATAATCTAAACAAATATATTCCCCTCAACCATGGTGATGCTAGGCGGACGCAGATCAAAAACTTCCTGGACTCACTAGAGCTCCCGGTAGTACGCACAGCCGATTTAGAATCCCTGACTACCCCAATTACGCTAGCAGAAGTGAAATCCATTGTGAGCAGTTTCCCACCAGGGAAGAGCCCTGGACCAGACGGTCTGCCCCTTCTCTACTATAGGACTTTCCAAGACATCCTATTACCCAGACTCACTACCATATGCAACACACTCTTACAAGGAGGCCAACTACCCAGACAGACACAAGAATCTTATGTCACCCTCATACATAAAGAAGGCAAAGATCCTCAGAACTGCGGAAGCTACAGGCCAATTTCCCTCTTGAACCTGGACCTAAAGATATGGGCCAAAATCCTAGCAACCAGACTAGGCAAGCTACTTCCTTACCTAATAGGCCCAGAACAGTCAGGATTCATCCAAGGTAGAGAAGGGAAAGATAACGCCCATAGAATCTTCCATGCAATCCATGCAGCCAAGACAAAGAGGTTCCAGTTGGCTCTGCTAAGCATAGATGCGGAAAAGGCGTTTGACAGAGTCAACTGGAACTTTATGGAAATGGTGCTAAAAAAGTTTGCCATACCAGAACCTTTCATTCACTCAATACTCACTCTCTATCAGCAACCTCATGCCAGGTTGAAGGTTAATGGGACGCTGTCTCCAACCTTTGAGATTTCAAACGGTACCAGACAGGGGTGCCCATTGTCCCCCTCTCTGTTCATCTTGGTTGTGGAAACGCTTATCCAGTTAGTCAGACAGACACCTGAGATCCAAGGAGTAAGGCGGGGCGAGGCAGACTTGAAATGTACTGCTTTCGCTGACGATCTATTATTCCTGGTGACCAACCCTGAGATAGGATTAGACCACCTGACCAAGAAAATAGAGATCTTTAGACACATTTCAGACTTCAAGGTCAACCATTCTAAATCCGAAATATTAAATATTTCATTCCCTGAAGCGCGAGCAGCTTCCCTCCGGACCCAACTTCCCTTCCACTGGACCAAAGGCCCCTTAAAATATCTCGGGATATTAATACCTAATAACCTAGAGGATTTATTCGCATGTAACTTCACTCCCCTCAAAAGTGATACTTCACGACTACTACAAAAATACAACCTGCCATACTTATCCTGGATGGGTAGAAAGAACGCGATCAAAGCCTATATTTTCCCTAAGATCCTGTATGTAATGCAAATGGTCCCGATCCACTTGCCGAAAACATTTTTCCAGGAGATTAAGAGACTTTTTTCACAGTTCTTATGGAACGGTAGGCGATCTAGGATATCGCATTCCCTCTTAATAAGACATAAACTTAGGGGGGGGCTGGGCCTCCCGGATGTGGCAAAGTACTACCAGGCAATGCAGCTAAATAGATGGCTAGAATCCGTTGACCCTAAGAGACGACCAGATGTGTATGACCTAATGCAACAAAATGTGGGACCTATGCTCCAGAGACTCCTCTGGCTGCCCGAAACAAGGTCAGGTAAGAACAAGGATCTCGACCCCTTATTGAAAGGGATCAGAGAGACTTGGAGAGAACTAAATAATACATTAGCTCCTAACCCTTCTCCACTGTTGCCAGCAAACCTTATTCCCGACTTATTAGGTAAGAGTAGTGATATCCACCCCGAAATATGGGCCGCCTTGACTCAAACTAGAATAGGTGACTTATCTCTGAACACTAAAGAGACCATTTTGAGTAAAATACCGGAGCGAATTAAAGACTCGCCGGGTTTCTTTCTAACAAGAGCATACTTAGGTGCTGTGTGCGGTGGACTGGGAAAGAGGTGCACACCAGGTAGATCTTTAACCGATTTTGAAAAAGTAAAACTTTCCCCCCTCCCTAACCAGAGGAAGATCGCATCACTCTATACCTTGGTGGGAGCCGAGGGCGAGGCGAATAAACCACTTTATATAAGGGAATGGGAGAAAGAACTTAACACTGTTTTTTCTGATCATGATCTTAAAAAGATTCTAGCATTTTCACATGGAACTTCACCGTATATACGCCTACAAGAAAACCACTTCAAGCTTCTTACCAGATGGTATAGAACTCCAGAGTTCTTACATAGATGTGGTGTGGCCCCTGATCGACTGTGCTGGAGATGTGGCAAAGACACAGGCTCACTGTCTCATATTTGGTGGTCGTGCCCACTGATCATATCATTCTGGGATAACATCACCAAGATAATTAAAAAAGTCACCACCCCTGAGTTCAAGCTCACTGCGGAAATGGTTTTCTTCTCCCTGCCAACTGACACATATAGGCCATCAAAGCATAACTTAGTGACCCATCTCATTTCGGCAGCTAAGGCCATTATCCCTCTTCATTGGAGAGATACCAGCACCCCTTCCATACAGGAGTGGGAGGCCAAAGTAAATCTAATATCCCAATTCGAAGAAATGACAAGTTGGATCAATAGAAACCACGAGAGATACCTAAAAACTTGGCAACCTTGGAAGAAACTGAATGAGGGTGGGCGTGCTTGTGCTGAGAGTAGGTCTGGAGACAAAGATCAGTGAGTGACCAACAGGGAAAAAAGCTGCAAGTTGTTCAAGGATATTGACGGACTCAATTGTTGTAGGCTTCGATGTACTCCCCCTCCCCTTCCCCCCCCCCCCCCTCACATCTCCAGTTTTTCCCCTCTCTTCATCTTTTTTTCTTTTCCTTCTATTCCTTTCTTTTCTCTTTGTATGCTATTCATATTATTTCTTTATGCCATTGTCCAGACCTTTACTGCATGAATGTAATGTATGACATTCGCATTGCCATATTGCCAGGATGCCTCTAATTAGTCAAAGTTGTTTAAAGGACTATGATATATTGTTATGCGATATTTAAAATGCCATGCCTGGATTTTGTAACCCCTCCTTATGTGGAGGTAAATGATTGTCTACTGGATACTTATGTTTATATTTCTATTGAAAATTCTGAAAATAAAGAATTTATAAAAAAAAAAACAATAGTTATGCCCAGATATGTGCCCCATCACAGTAGTTATGCCAGATATGTGCCCTATTTACAGTAGTAATGCTCACACATGCCCCCTCACAACGTTTGCATTTCTTTCTGGCAAAGCTACCTGGTTCCGGCCCGCAAAATTTATACCAAATCTAGTGCGGCCCTCAGACAAAAAATGGTTGGGCACCACTGATCTAGAGCATTTAAATAAGACCATTTTAGGTACTTTTACACTGGCCGAGGATAGAGGAAATAATTGGGGATGAACGTTTGTATGAGCACTCTTTCCAGATAATGTGCAGCATCCTGTTCCAAAAAATATATTTCTGTGTAATGTATGCCTTTACTATGTATGCCTTTACTGTGTATGTATGAACATGGTACTAACAGGCCAGATTCATATCCATCACTAGAAGGGGCTGGTGTAACTCTCGAGGAGTTGGAACATTCTAGACAGAGCAGTAACTAATCAACTAGTCTAGCTGTCTAGCCTGGCAAGGCCTAGGACAGTGGCTAACCTCCGGCACTCCAGCTGTGGTGAAACTGCAACTCCCAGCATGCTCCACTCATTTCTATAGAGTTCTGAGAACAGCCAAGCAAGTGTGCATTTTGGGAGTTATAGTTTTACTACAGCTGGAGTGCCAGAAGTTAGCCATCACAGGCCTAGGAGAAGGAAGCACATGTGTAATGCTTAAACTCAAGCTCATCCGGGACCCGGTACCACCCAGGATATGTCAGGAACAACTACAAAAAGCAGACCACATGAAAGAAGTGGTATAGAGGAAGTCCAGTAGAGATAACTGTCTAAAAAGGACTTATAGGTTCTATGACAAATGTTTCCAGGAGAAGCCTCCTGTGTCTGGATGCGCATTTAAGCAGCTTGAGAATCTCCAGATCCCAAAGTGCTGGCGTCACGGCAATCAGGACCCTGCCTTGTACCTAAAAACTACCACCATCAAGGGCAAATCGACCATCATCAGGCAAGAGAACCCTAGAATCTGAGTGTGCCTCTACTACACCCATCTGGCCACCCATTTAAACACAGCCCTGCAGCCTGGTCGCTGTAAATGTGCCAGTTAAAACTGATAACCTGATGATCCGTTTGGTCATTCATCTGGTGATCACATGTTTTATGCAGCACATAAAATAATAGTTTGCAAACAGGAGGTCGCCCTGTGTGCACAAGGATATGATAATGACAATAATTAATATACAATGTATTTGAAAATTAGACTATAACACTTTTTTCAAATTTTATTATGTTGCGCCTTGTGCTAAAAAAAAAGAAATAACATTTTTTTCCCATCGTTCTGCACTCAATATCCGAATGTGAAAACAGAATTTTCACAATCTTTCCTAATTTATTGAAAAGGAAAAGTTAAAATACTGCATTAACATCAGGGCCGTCTTTAATATTGATTGGACCCAGGGCAAGAATTTACTTGGGTCCCCTGGATCCCGCCTTCCCACACCCTAGCATGCAATCACGCCCTCCACCACAACACACACACACACAAAAAAAATCCACACACCTCATAGAGTAGTACATTTTAATAATGAGTGGCCACTAGAGGTGTTACTTGGCAGTAATGTAATTACTGCCTTTTTTTCTGAAAAAGGCAGTGTTTACATTAAAAAGCTTGCAGAGACATGCTATAGACACCAGAACTACTACGTTTAGCTGTTGTGGTTCTGGTGACTAGACATGGCCTTGCAGTTCGCCCGGCGGTCGTTTTGCAGCGAACTTTGCTAATTCGCGATTCGCTGAACATGCAAACATATGGCGATATTCGCACGCGCCATATTTTTTTGTATAACTTTGACCTATGACACATCCATCAGGTGGGACAGGACAGCCAATTGAGACGTTTCAGCACACCCCCTAACATATAAATAAACTTGATCTGGCCGCCATTTTACATTCAGTCTTTTGCCAGTGTAGGGAGAGGTTGCTCTGTGGAACAGGGACAGACTGTCTCATATAAAGACACCAAAGCTAGCTAATAGGGCCACAAAAGTCCTTTTAAGGACTGGCTAGGTGTGCTATCGATGGGTGTGACATACTGAGGGGTGTAATATACTGTACTTATAATATACTTTCTAACATAGAAAGTATATTATAGTGCATTTGTATTGTGCTGCATTTGTGTGCAGTTCTGCTGAGATACTGCAGCTACACAGATGGACAAACGACATTGGAACAACTAATTGCAACTAGTGTGATATGCCAGTTGCCCCCCAAAAAATCTGTTTGAGGCAGAGTTGCTTGTGATATACCTAGAATATAATTTCTATATAGTGCATTTGTATTGTGCAGCATTTGTATGCGGTTCTGCTGAGATACAGCAGCTATACAGAGGGACAAACAACATTGTAACAACTAATTGCAACTGATGTGATATACAGTTACCCCCCAAAAAATCTGATAGAGGCAGGGGTGTGATATACCTATAATAGAATTTCTATATAGTGCATTTATATTGTGCAGCAGTTGTGTGCGGTTCTGCTGAGATACTGCAGCTATACAGAGGGACAAACATCATGGAAACAACTAATTGCAACTGGTGTAATATACTAGTTGCCCCCCAAAAAAATTGATTAAGGGGTTCTATATATCTGTAAAGAATAAATCAAGACAACTGGACTTACTGTAGATTTCTTGAAAACGTTTCACTCGTTCTTCCAACGAGCTTTCTCAATTCTGAGTGATTCTACAAAAAATTCTGGGAATAAATATGTAACTGAATCCACATCTGGTAATTAGACCCAGCATTGGGTCAAAGGTGTTGATTCCATTATCCTAATTGGAGTCAGTAGGTGATAAAGACTTCCCAGAAAAAGGTGTCAAGACAGCATTATACGTGGCAGACACTGGCGTTTCTGGACTGTCTTATAACAGTGGAAGAGGGAAGGAAGCTGGGAATAGAGGTCTATCGAAAACCAACACACACAGACCAGTACCTGCTGTTTGATTCCCACCATCCTCTAGAACACAAACTGGGAGTCATCCAGACTCTACACCACCGGGCAGAGAAAATCCCCACCAGCACAGAGGCCAAGGCAAAGGAACTCAAACACCTTAGAGGGGCACTTAAAACTTGTGGGTATCCAGTTTGGGCCTTTGTCAAAACAGAAGGAAGGAGAAGAAAGACCACCAAGACTACCAGTAAGGGCGAGAAGCATGACAGACGCAAGAATATGGTTATCCCATATATAGCAGGGGGGTCTGAGAAACTCAAAAGGATTTTTAATAAACATCACATTCCTGTTTGCTTTAAACCCAGCAACACACTGAGGCAACAACTGGTTCACCCCAAAGACCCAATGCCTAAACACAAGATGGACAACATTTTGTACGCAGTCCAGTGCAATGAGGAATGCTCAGAACTGTATATCGGCGAAACAAAACAACAACTACATCAGCGTATGGCCCAGCATAGAAGAGCCAAAACCTCTGGTCAAGATTCAGCCGTGTACTTACATCTAAAAGGAGCAGGTCACACCTTTGAAGACAGTCAAGTACGTGTTTTGGATAAGGAAGCCGATTGGTACAAACGAGGCGTGAAGGAGGCCATCTATGTAAAAATGGAGAAGCCAAGCTTTAATAGAGGTGGGGGGGTTAGACATCTATTGTCTGCCACGTATAATGCTGTCTTGACACCTTTTTCTGGGAAGTCTTTATCACCTACTGACTCCAATTAGGATAATGGAATCAACACCTTTGACCCAATGCTGGGTCTAATTACCAGATGTGGATTCAGTTACATATTTATTCCCAGGATTTTTTGTACAATCACTCAGAATTGAGAAAGCTCGTTGGAAGAACGAGTGAAACGTTTTCAAGAAATCTACAGTATGTCCAGTTGCCTTGATTTATTCTTTACAGATATATACCATGACCTGGATAAATGAGAACCTTCACAGACATAAGGGGTTCTATATACCTGCTTCCACAAATACTGCTCTTCTATAAGGACTTTGTCACAGGGTCATTTTAAAAATGACAGGCAGAGGAAGAGGCAGGCCATTCTGCAGGGGTGGTAGGGGTCAGGCAGGTGCACCAGGCCGGAGCCTAAGTGGGAAGTTGGAGAAGGTGGACCTTACCGATGCGCAGCCATTCTTGGCATCGGATGAGGAAGAGGAGAAAGCAATGGCCGTGACCCAGTGGTCTGACGACAGTACCCAGATCAGCCCAAGGAGTGTGGTCCCCGCTGTTGCTGCCTACTCCGAGATCTCTAATGTCAGTGGTGATGAAGGTGACGATGATGACGTTTTGATGGACGTCACGTGGGTGCCCACAAGAGAGGAAGAGGAGGGGAGTTCAGAGTGAGAGACGGAGCAGCAGATAGGGAGGAAAAGGAGGAGAAGCAGGCAGAACTCGCAGTGCACAGGAGCCAAAAGCAGACTGCAAATGTATCTGGAGCGAGCCATCCACCATGCACAGTCGCATCTTGCGCTCCCAGGACGCCGACACACATGGCTCCACAGTGTGGGCTTTTTTTAACTTGTCAGCTTCTGATAATAGTGTTGCCATCTGCAGCCTGTGTTGTCAACTAGTGTTGAGCGCGAATATTTGAATTACGAATATTTATCGCAAATATCGCAATTTTCGAGAATTCGCTAATATTTTGAATATAGTGCTTTATATTCGTTATATCTAATATTTTCTTTCCATCTGAAAACATGATTCCTTCCTGCTTCTTGCTTGTGGGCCAATTACAAGGAAGCAATGTCAAGTTCACAACAAAACTTGCACCAATCAGTATTCTGTAGTCAGACCTGCTAAAATGTGAAGTTTCACGTAGTGCGAAAAAATATTGTTCTCACTGCCGATCAGCGCAATCGCGAATATATTGGAGCACTTGACTTTATCTGCATATAAAGCTATTCTAATGTTCTGCTGTGCCAACCATTTTCTCCAGTCTCAGGAAACTTATTCCAGCTTGAAAAATGTAGCCAAATTGACCCACGCCTGTATTTCGCGTTACGAATTAGCATTACGCGAATTTTACATTGCCTATTTATTGGATTCAATAAAATAATCTCAAATTCGTGAAATTTAAGAATATATGATGAATATTCTACAAACCGGATTCCAAAAAAGTTGGGACACTATACAAATCGTGAATAAAAACTGAATGCAATAATGTGGAGGTGCCAACTTCTAATATTTTATTCAAAATAGAACATAAATCACGGAACAAAAGTTTAAACTGAGAAAATGTACCATTTTAAGGGAAAAATATGTTGAATCAGAATTTCATGGTGTCAACAAATCCCCAAAAAGTTGGAACAAGGCCATTTTCACCACTGTGTGGCATCTCCCCTTCTTCTTACAACACTCAACAGATGTCTGGGGACCGAGGAGACCAGTTTCTCAAGTTTAGAAATAGGAATGCTCTCCCATTCTTGTCTAATACAGGCCTCTAACTGTTCAATCGTCTTGGGCCTTCTTTGCTGCACCTTCCTCTTTAGGATGCGCCAAATGTTCTCTATAGGTGAAAGATCTGGACTGCAGACTGGCCATTTCAGTACCCGGATCCTTCTCCTATGCAGCCATGATGTTGTGATTGATGCAGAATGTGGTCTGGCATTATCTTGTTAAAAAAATGCAGGTTCTTCCCTGAAAGAGATGACATCTGGATGGGAGCATATGTTGTTCTAGAACCTGAATATATTTTTCTGCATTGATGGTGCCTTTCCAGACATGCAAGCTGCTCATACCACACGCACTCATGCAACCCCATACCATCAGAGGTGCAGGCTTCTGAACTGAGCGTTGATAACAACTTGGGTTGTCCTTGTCCTATTTGGTCCGGATGACATGGCGTCCCAGATTTCCAAAAAATAACTTTGAATCGTGACTCGTCTGACCACAGAACAGTCTTCCATTTTGCCACACTCCATTTTAAATGATCCCTGGCCCAGTGAAAACGCCTGAGCTTGTGGATCTTGCTTAGAAATGGCTTCTTCTTTGCACTGTAGAGTTTCAGCTGGCAACGGCGGATGGCACGGTGGATTGTGTTCACTGACAATGGTTTCTGAGCCCATTCTGTGATTTCCTTTACAGTAGCATTCCTGTTTGTGGTGCAGTGTCGTTTAAGGGACCGGAGATGACGGGCATCCAGTATGGTTTTACGGCCTTGACCCTTAAGCACAGAGATTGTTCCAGATTCTCTGAATCTTCGGATGATGTTATGCACAGTTGATGATGAAAGATGCAAAGTCTTTGCAATTTGTCGCTGGGTAACACCTTTCTGATATTGCTCCACTATCTTTCTGCGCAACATTGTGGGAATTGGTGATCCTCTACCCATCTTGGCTTCTGAGAGACACTGCCACTCTGAGAAGCTCTTTTTATACCCAATCATGTTGCCAATTGACCTAATTAGTGTTAATTGGTCTTCCAGCTCTTCGTTATGCTCAAATTTACTTTTTCCAGCCTCTTATTGCTACTTCTCCCAACTTTTTTGGGATTTGTTGACACCGTGAAAATTTGAATCAACGTATTTTTCCTTTAAAATGATACATTTACTCAGATTAAACGTTTGATCTGTCATCTACGTTCTATTACAAATAAAATATTGACATTTGCCATCTCCACATCATTGCATTCAGTTTTTATTCCCAATTTGTTTAGTGTCCCAACTTTTTGGGAATCCGGTTTGTAGAAAATATTTGTGAAATATCGCGAAAGCCCCTGCTGCTCATCACTATTATTCAGGTCTGTAATTCCAGCAAACCGTTTTTGTTATTGGGAAGCAAGTGCTGTTTGATACAGCCAATAACACGGTTTATTACAAGGAAATATTTCTACGTCTTATTTGCCCTTGTGTGGTGCAGTTATATGTTCTAAAAAATGTTTGGGCTTGTATTAGTGGGGAAAAAAGGGCTTATTAGCTGTTGTGTGGTGAAGTGCGAAAATTACAGCCCTTTTGTCGTGTATTAGTGGCAAAAGTTAAATATATTTGCCGTTCAGCAGTGCAGTTACATGTTCTAAATCCTTTTTTGGCGTTTATTAGTGGCAAAAGAAAAATACTGTATATTTGTCGTTCAGCAGTGCAGTTATATGTTCTAAAGCCCTTTTTAGTGGCACAAAAAAGTGTTTACCGTTGTGTGGTGAAGTGAGAAAATTACATACTTTTTTGGGGTGTTTTAATTTCCTTTTTATTTATTTATTAGATTTTTTTGGCATAAGCAATACTGATGGATTACTGATCAAATGCTGACCGAGTGAAGGCAGATGCTCAACAGACAGGATCCCTTTTTTGGGGGTTATTGTTCTGATGGATCAGAGGAAGGGCAAATTAATTAGTGACGTCAACACAAACTTACTGCTGACACCCTCTCCACTCTGTCCGGGAAGTTATTCTTGGCACTAACATCGACCTGTAAGGCTGAGGTAATAATTGAGTTATTTGGTCAGTTTTGGCCCTGTGACCGCCCTAATAAGTGAAATGTGCAGTGATTCTAAGAGCGACACCTGTCATCTGCATGTCATACGGACTCGCAGTATTATTTCACTACCCCAGCACACTCCCTATGCGTGTTACTGCAAGGCACAGTGTTCTACACCACTAGAAAGGCTCTCTATAGCCAGGAACTAGCCATTTTTAACGCGATTCACCACAAATAAATTCGGATCGAACCAACATTTTTCAAAAAATTCGGCGAACCGGCCGAAAATTCAATCATCTCTAATAATGACACTTGCAAGCATGTGACTGAAGTGGTCCAAATAATGATCATAATAAATAGTGAACTGCACAAGCTAACAATTTAGAAGTTAAAATGGTATACTTTGTATGATAACAAGTAATACTGTTTTCCAATAAACTTTTTGTATTACAGTAATTCTTTTCAGTTTTTAAAGGGCATCTGTCAGCAGATTTGTGCCTATGACCCGGGCTGACCTGTTACGTGTGAACTTGGCAGCTGAAGGCATCTGTGTTGGTCCCATGTTCATATGTGCCCGCATTGCTGAGAAATATGAAGTTTTAATATATGCAAATGAACCTCTAGGAGCAATGGGGACGTTGCTGTTACACCTAGAGGCTCTGCTCTCTCTGCAACAGCTGCACCCTCTCCACTGGAGTTGTCAGGCAGGGAAAACCTCAACATCCCTAGAGCTCTCAATCAAAGTGGAAAGGGCGCTGCAGTTGCAGAGAGAGCAGAGCCTCTAAGTGTAAGGGCAATGCAACAGGGCTCCTAGAGGCTCATTTGCATATATTAAAATGTAATTTTTCTCAGTAATGTGGGCAGATATGAACATGGGACCAACACAGATGTCTTCAGCTGCCAAGTGCACATGTAACAGGTCAGCCAGTGTCATAGGTACAAATCTGCTGATAGATGCCCTTTAAGATCTCTGCCTGTTATCACTCAGTTGGGACCTTCATTGTGTACTTCCTTAGACAGCTGTCTTGGTTATATGACGGAGACACTCTGGCCGCAGGCAAACAGCTCATTACAATAAATAGTACTACAGTAACAAGCTCTGCACCCGTGTGTCCATCACATGAACAGAAGAGAAATGTTTCCACTGGATTAAACTATAGAAGTTCCCATTGAGTGACAGCAAGGGGAGATCATGAGGAATTGATACAGAGTATAATGGTAAATTTTATACCTTTTTATATTTTACAAAAAAAAACTCATGCACACAGTTTCATACTTTTTTTGTGGTCCACAAATTACAGATCTGCAAAACAAGGATACTAGTCGAGAGCCTGGCACCATTTTTCTCATTCCTTTGCAAATGGACAAGAATAGGACATTTTCTTATGTTTTTGGCGGCCTGCGGAACAGAATTATGGAGGTGGACAGCACACATTGAGATAAATAGTTCTGCATCTGATCCACAAAGAAATGCAGATCGGTTGCAGACCAAAACCACGGTCGCCCTAACAGATCTCCAAACTCTATTGACATTTTAATCATATAGGGCCCCATGACTTTTAGGGATGTGCCCTTTCTTACCTTCCCTCTTGCCTAAGTATATCCAGAGATGAATGGAATAAGATGACCAACATAAAAAAATGTTTACATTGCTCTGTCAGGCATTGTGAGTAATGCAACTTTTCTTTTTCAAAGCTGATCACTAATCTTGGTATATCTTGAGCCAAGAGCAAAGGTAAGGAAGGACCTATCTGTATGTTTGGTTATAAGGTATATGACATAAGAACAGTACTATGATTGGAAACCACAATTTTTTAGGTGGTCAGGTTAGTTATTGCTTAGCACTGAAGAAAGAACAAAATAAAGTTTATCTGCATATTCCGGCCATTCTGCCCTCATGAGATCTTCAGGTTCATAAAAAAAAAGGTCCCATAATAAATACGTACAATGGAGCTAATGAGCCATATACCTACAGCAATGGCATTGGGACCTTCCAGACAGGCACATTCACTTCAGCTATTTTTTCTCATTATTGTTGGAAGTGACTCATTAAATATGTCATTGTCATCAAAAGACTGTGACCAGAGGTGAGGCTGACTGTCTCTTATGACTTCTGCTTAGTTTGTATAATCTTTCTTTCAACTCTCAACAGCAACAAGAAGGTGAAGTTCTACTAACAAAGCCACCATTGTGTTGCCATCATCACAGAGTAATCCAGCTTCACAGATATGTTTGCTTTCTGTCTGATCAGGTCTGAGCTTTTGCCTTTCAACTTGTGAAGGCCGATGAATGATGCCTGCGAATGTGTCATGGGTGAGAATCAAGTTTTCATCGGCTTTGTTTGGCTCCCATCTTACAGCTGTCGCCGTTTTCTCACACACCATGTCATAAAACTCTCATCAAGTAAACCAGGTGTAAAAAACACTGTTGAAAGATGCTCTTTCGGCATGTATCCAGACCATAGTGAATTATCTTTGGTGTCTCTCAAGGACAAGTATTTAGTGGTACAGTAACATCAACAGGAGCAAAGCTAAGGTCTCTGCTTCACTGCTGTGTGACTGAAGGACATGCTTCCTTCATAGACAGAGCAATGTGAGATATATTCATATTCTCTACTATACAATAAACTATAAAGGAATCAAAATGTAGGTAAAAAGACAAGCATACAAGCCCATAATGCCATAATAATGGGATATATTCATGAATAAATGGTAGAAGAACTTCGAAGCAAAGAATAAACTGGTGCCAACCTGGTCAATCTAAAAGACATATACCCAAGACAGGGCATATACTGTACCATATACAGTATCACTTACTACATGTATCTTAACGACTGCATGCTCTATCTCAACATGTTGTAGCACATCAGTTGGACAATGAAAAAGCTCAAGGAAGGAACTTTCTCAGATTGCTCAATACAGCAAAGACATTAGTGATTTGACCAGTAGTTCTGGCCAGTCGCTCCAAAGGAAACCTCTAAGTAAAATAATATAATGTAGCAGAGTTTCAGGAGCTCTGTAGTTCAGTTTTAATTTCATTTAGGTCCACTATCAATTAGCAAGACCTAAAAGGACAGGAGTCTCTCTGAAGGACCTATCAAGTTGGTGCACTATATGGACAACCCAGGGATTTCAGTGGGCAAATTGAAATGCTTCATTTTTCTTATGGTGGCACTGTAGGGGAATGGAGCCTTTGTTGACTGGATCAACTGCAGATTTAGTTGCTCACTGCAGGTCTTAAACGGGTTGTGCAGTCAATAAAAAATCAGGGTGTTGAAAGTGTCTTAGTAATACAATTGACTTACAAATTACATCCAACTTTTAGTTTCGGTTGGGATCCCTTTTCTGCCCTGCAGTCACATGACCACAAGATTCCAACATTCTCAAATGCAGTATGATGTCCCGTCTACTGATCATGTGATACCCCCTCCCTTTTGCTTTAACCAATCAGATGGAGAACCCAAGGTATTTGTTCAAACTGACTATTTTCTGCAGCGCAGAAACACAGAATATATCAGCACTCTCCAACTTCATTTAATGTTCATATCTGCTGGAGTGGAGGACCATTGATACGGTGCGCCAGTTTTCCTGGCGTTCAAGTGGACAGAGTAAGAATAATGGGAAATCACATGATCAGCAGACAGCAAAAGGACTGGGTGTGAAAATTCAATGTGCCCAATCTTTCTCTCGGGGAGAATCACAAGCTCAGATGAAGACTGGAAACTTAAAGTGGTCCTGGAAAACAACATAAAAGTGGCCCCAGCAAAAGCAAATACCACATTGCAGCACAAAATACTGCTGCCCCCACTGCAGTATTCAGCTGTACTGCTTGTGGCTGCTGGGCAGAAGCATAAGTGCCTGATACCCCAAGCCTGTCACCAGAATGAACCCTCTTATACTGTCTGATATTAGCGATGTGCTAATGTCAGCAGAATCCAACTCTGCTATTTTTATGTTTATTGATGCCCCCCTTACTGCACAATTCTTACTTTTGTAACATGCAAATTAGCCTCTGGGAGCAGGGGGGGCTTTGCTCCTGCTCCTAGAGGCTCCGTTCTCCCACCTCATTCCATACCCTGCCGTCCTTGATTGACAGGCCAGAGTTCGTCTTCTCCTGCCGGCCCTGTGTGCTGGGTAAGTTTTGCGCTTGCACAGTGCCGTTTAACCAGCACACAGGGCCGGCAGGAGAAAACTTCTTCTACATTGTCAATCAAGGATGGCAGGAAACCATACTTAAGGAGAGGATTGTGGAACATCTAAAATCCCATGGATTGAAAGATGAAAAACAGCATGGGTTTACTTCAGGGAGATCATGTCAAACTGATCTTATAGATTTTTTTGATTGGGTGACTAAAATAATAGATGACGGAGGTGCAGTAGACATCACTTATCTAGACTTTAGTAAGGCTTTTGATACTGTCCCACATAGAAGGCTTATCAATAAAGTGCAGTCTTTGGGCTTGGACTCCCATATTGTTGAATGGATTAGGCAGTGGCTGAGGGACAGACAACAGAGGGTTGTAGTCAATGGAGTATATTCAGACCATGGTCTTGTTACCAGTGGGGTACCTCAGTGATACAGTCCTAACCTCCGTATCTGAGGAAAGGGATTTAAGGGTCATTATTTCAGAATACTTAAATGTAGGCAGACAATGTCACAGAGCAGCAGGAAATGCCAGCAGAATGCTTGGGTGTATAGGGAGAGGCATTACCAGTAGAAAGAGGGAGGTGCTCATGCCGCTCTACAGAGCACTAGTGAGACCTCATTTGGAGTATTGTGCGCAGTACTGGAGACCATATCTCCAGAAGGATATTGATACTTTGGAGAGAGTTCAGAGAAAAGCTACTAAACTAGTACATGGATTGCAGGATAAAACTTACCTGGAAATATTAAAGGACCTTAACATGTATAGCTTGGAAGAAAGACGAGACAGAGGGGATATGATAGAAACTTTTAAATACATAAAGGGAATCATCAAGGTAAAAGAGGAGAGAATATTAAAAAAGAAAAACTGCTACAAGAGGACATAGTTTTAAATTAGAGGGGCAAAGGTTTAAAAGTAATATTAGGAAGTATTACTTTACCTATGAGAGTAGTGAATGCATGGAATAGCCTTCCTGCAGAAGTGTTAGCTGCAAATACAGTGAAGGAGTTTAAGCATGCATGGGATAGGCATACGGCCATCCTTCATATAAGATAGGGCCAAGGGCTATTCATAGTATTCAGTATATTGGCCGACACATTCTATGTTTCAATGAATGAGGTGGGAGAACGGAGTCTCTAGGAGCAGGAGCAACTCTAATGTCAGACAGTTTAAGAGGGTTCATTCTGGTGACAATAACCCTTTAAAGGGGTTGTCCCATAAAAAATATTCTACAGTTTTCAAACAGCACCTGGATCTGAATACTTTTGTAATTGCATGTAATTAAAAATTTAGCATAGCCACTGAGTTATTCAATAAAATCCAGCTGTATAACGCCACCTGCTGTTTGTTGTTTTCTTATCTCTTTGACCTGCTCACTGAGAAGGACGCACATGCTCAGTGTCATCCTTCAACTGCCTCTTGGGCTGTGATAGGGAGAGCATGGGCACGCCCCCTTAGCTGTGATAGGGAGAGCATGGACACGCCCCCTTAGCTGTGATAGGGAGAGCATAGACATGCCCACTTAGCTGTGATAGGGAGAGATGAGACACGCCCCCTTAGCTGCAGCAGAAAAGACACTCCCCTTGAGCTGTCAGCTTGATATAAGTCTAGAAGAGCAATAAATGGGGAGATCTTTGGATCCATGTGAGGACTATATGATGTCTTTCATTTTTTACATTAATCATGGGAGAACCCCTTTAATTAATGCAGAGAGCATTAGATAGTTATGTACCTGTCCAGCAGCTGTGAGTAGGGCTCCGGTGGCCCTGTCACTGTGGATGAGTAAATTATATAAGTGATGGGTCAGACCATACAGGAGAAAGTGGAAGAAATACTATGAAACAGTGTTAGAGACAGGAGTACTCGGTTTGCCTGCTGTAGGAAGAGTCAGTGTACATGTGTAGACTGAAGAGCACTACTAGACCATAACGATGTTTAAATGTGCATAGGCAATCACAGCAATTGTGAAATGCATGTGAAAAGTATTAAAGCTAGCGAACATACTGAAATAGTTAATAATGGAGTTGAACTGGTAATGGGGCTTGGTAAATAGAAGGAAGGAAGAACTACTGTAGTATGGTAAAAGACGGGACAAGAAGATGAGTGAAATACATGAATGTGTCAGGGAAATCACCCCAATACCGTTACGAAATAATTTAGGTTGAGGCTCAGGCCTCCCAGTCTGCCAGATGGTTTCCAATTAGATGTAGCGAGCTGGAGAGCAAGACTTGAAACACAGACACATTGTGATTCAAACTTACTCTGCTTTATTAAAGGGCTTCTGTCACCCCACTAAACTCATTATTATTTTTTTGTGTACTTATAATCCCTATCCTGCGATATTGCTATACATTATGTTATTAATAATTTTCGTTCAGTAGATTTGGCAAAAAACTTACTTTTATGATATGCTAATTACCTGTCTACTAGCAAGTAGGGCGTCTACTTGCTGGTAGCAGCCGCAGAAAACCGCCCCCTCCTCCTGTTGATTGACAGAGCCAGCCGCGATCTCCCCCTCCGGCTGGCCCTGTCAGCGTTTCAAAAATCGCGCGCCTGTGTTGATTCGGCGCAGACGCTCTGAGATAAGGAGGCTCGCCTCCTCAGCACTCCCTCAGTGTGCCTAATTGTTTGGGGTCTGCTGTAGCTTGAAATGTCATGGACATGGTATCTAGTCTCCACTGTATAGTTCCCTCATCACTGACTATGCAAGTAACTCCTGTGACTGGGGCAGTGAGTCCATTACGGTAAGTTATTTTTTGGAGTCATTTTTAAGAACCCTCCTTTAAGAAATTATAGGAATTAGTGTTACAATACGAGATTCATTTTTGGTCAGGGATTTAAATGTTCATAAAACAACGAAAATGAGCTGTGGTCATCTTCCCATATGCAAAATATATTGTTGATATAGTGATGTCATAGCAGCATGTTTAACTAAAATTAGCCATGTAGCAACTTGCATAGCACATTAGAGCCCATCACAGTTCCCCAGAACTGAAAATAAAAATAGTCACGAAACAAAAAAGTTTTCACGAAGAACTAGCTGTATTAATTCTAAACAAAAGTCCCACTCTGGGTATCAAGTAGAAATGACCTTGTTCTGTGAATGAGGGGAGTGAGAGCTTTCTTCAAAAATATGGATGATAATAAGAAGGATAGTGGAGAATGCTATTGGTCTAGCCAATGGTCTCAGCAATTTATATATATATATATATATATATATATTTTGGGGAGTAGAGATGACCAGCATAATAGGGTTCTGTTGTAAAAAGGTGTGTGTCTTTTTGTCAATCACCTGAAGTTGTAGATATTTGTCCAACACACTATTAATTTTATTCCTCACTATACAAGTGGGGTCATTGGGGAATTGTTCATAGATAGAGTTGTCAGTTAACTGGGTTTTAATTTTAGTATTGAAGTACTTATTGTCCAGGAGGATGAGGACACCTCCATTGTCAGATGGTTTTATTGTTATGGATTTGTCATTCTGTAGTGATCGCATTGCTGTTAATTCTTCTGGTGTTATGTTACGATCACAACCAGGCTGCAGGGGCAGCGGATAGGATGGCAGTGGCTGTACTCACAGTGGTGGCTCTGTTTCTGTTACTCACTGGGTTGGCATACAGTGACAGGAAGGGTGCACCTTTCTTCCTTTCGAGGCACTCCCTGGCCTTGGAGATTCTCCTTCCTGATTGTGATTTGGGGTGCCCTTGGTGGTACTATGTTTTGTGGTGGAAGGCAAGGTTCCCTGAAGTGTTAGTCAATGATGAGACTGGCTTTGCAACAAACAACTGTACTTTATTTGCAATAAAGTTCAAATACAGCAGACACAGTCTGTTTCTTGTTTCTTGCATGGACCGGCAGATCTTATACAGGTTGCAATTTCCACAGCTCTCACAGTTCTAAAGGTGGCAGATGGGGCAGACCTATTTAGGTTGATGAATTCTGCTGTTCCTACTGTGGGGGTAGACAGTGGATCTGGCTGTTTCAACACTATGGCCTTGGTACTGAATCTTCCTACACTACCAGACAAATATGCTATGGACTCACAAAGCTGTATACCGATTAGCCCATAGACATTTATCATGCACCTTTCTTCAAAGGCTTATACAATCCCTTATGTTACTGAATTGCTTCCTCAGAGGTTCGCTTAGTGGCTCTGCCTTTCTCCCACGATGGCTGGTTTTCATTCCTCCAGGGGTCCTTTCTTCTTCATTTTGTCGCGACTCACACTCTAAAATGAACTAGCTATCCATGAGAGGTAGAGCCCTTCTACCAAACTACAGAGGCTAACAGACTGGTGTTAATCCCTTCTGCACAATTCTCAGGGTTGAATTTAATACACAAAAAATGCACATAAAAACCAATCCCAATGTGGCACTGCATTACTGGAAGTGTCCCAGTTGTACTGTGCCTCCATAAGGGTTTCACATATGTCTCGATGTATTAAGTCAATAAAGGCCTCAGTTCCATACATTCTAGGAGGATTAAAGGTAAGATATGCAATATTCTATGCTACAGTTTCTTGGGACATGTATATTTGCATGTTTATATCTGTAAATAAGTTTTAAATGTGCACATTTTTATGTTTGAATATTTCTGTGTATATTGCATTTCTTGACCAAGGTCTGGGATGGACCAAAACACTAGTATCGGCAATAGTCATGATTGGAGCTCTCTTAACAAAGAAAATATATTTGGCTTCACATTCATTTTGGTGCCTTGGTTTATTGGATCTAGTAAGCATAAGGAGTCTTTTAGGCCAGGCAATGCTCCTCTGTGAAAAAGATATGCAAAATAGCTCTCTTTCCAAGAAGAAAAGCTAAGCTTTCTTTTCGGAAAGAGAGCTCATTTGCATATCTTGTTTTTCATAGGAACATTGCCTGGCCTAAAAGACTCCTTACACCTACTAGGTGCTTTCTTCGAAAGATAGTAACATCTCCCCCCCCACCCCCCACCCCCCATCTCTTTCCGGAATTCATGTTCGCCTGCTTTATATTGATAATATTTAATAATAGGTTATAAATCCTCATTCAGACACTTTTATGACACAGTATCTCAAGAGCAAACAAGAGAAGGTCATCTGAGTGTGAGTCCTAATCCTTTGCTGCTATTCTACCCGCAGCCTGACAAGAACCTGGCCTTGGCTCTATCTTTCATCTGGCGGCAGGATGTGGAATGTGCTGTGTGTCTAAAGTAGACAGGCGGCCGCTTTGGTCTCTGAATCTCAGCTGAAAGATGGGTTCATCTACATCCCGTCTGCTGAGATTCCTGTGCTGCTGCTTCTTGAATCACACCAAACAGGTATTTGGTAAAACACTTGAGAAGTTGTTGTTTTGGAGAAAGACTGCGATAACTATGTGTTCAGACACAACAGTCATGCATGACACTTCCCATTTTATCAAACCGCACATGTCACATTCTCAGGATGTTTATGAGTATAAACCCTTATCTAATGCTTCCTATCAATGCCCTTGCCTGTTGTTAGCAAGCCTGTTTTCACCACATGTATGCTATAACTTAGGCAGGGAGCTGAAGCTCCTTAAAGAGACCAGTCCTGTATGGAGACTTACTGGAAGCACTCCATGGTATGGTGACATATTGGAAATGCTTCATGGGAAATGAATATGGAAAGAGGTATCTCCCAAGAAAGAGAACCATCAATGACACATATTAAAAGTGGCTCCCGATAAAGTTACAATCAAAATTTCTAACAAGCTTTGGAATTTGACCAGGAAATAAAGCCAGGCCAGATACCATCCATAGAAAGCTGTTTCACAGTGCTTGCTCCTTGTCAGAACAGACTAGGACTCTGGCTGGCTCAGTGCGATGACTTAGAAGCAGCTTTGAATCTCCTTAAAGAGACTAGTCCTTTGTGGAGACTTATTGGAAGCGCTCCATGGACTGGTCTCTTTAAGAAGATTCAGCACCCTGCCTAAACTGCTTCTAAGGCAACACAGTGAGCCAGCCAGAGTCCTGCTCTGTACTGATGAGGGGCCAGCACCCAGAAACAGCTGTGTATGGATGGATATCTGGCCTATATTTCCTTATCAAATCCCAAGGTTGTTATAAAGTTGGATCTTGATTCATAGGGTGCTACTTCCAATAGGGGCCGCTGGCAAGATGGTTATCTTTCTTGGGGGATTCCTCTTTGCACGTATACTATAACACACCACTGTTAGATTTAAACCTTTCCTAATCTACTGCTGTTTTCACAGTGCAAAAATGTGCACTTCAACTGCCTGATAATCTGCATAAATCCACACTGAAATGCATATTTTTCATGCAACTTTAGTTATGGACTGCACCAACTGCATTGCGGTGAACACAAAGCATATCAAATATCCATAGCATACTGGGCAGGTTACAGATTTAGGCTACATGCACACAAAGGTTGTTTGTTTCCGTGTCCGTTCTGTTTCTTTTGGTGGATAGGATGCAGACTCATTCATTTCAATGGGTCCGCAAAAAATGCGGACAGCACACCATATGCTGTCCGCATCAGTATGTCCATTCTGTAGCCCCGCAAAAACAATAGAACATGTCCTATTCTTGTCTGTTTTAGGCATTGTTACAATGGATCAGCAAAAAAAAAAAAAAAAAACTATGGCATATGGTCGTGTGCATGTAGCCTTAGAAGGACATTTATCAAGTCTGCTATGCCAGTTTTGTGGCACAAAAGTGTCCCAAGTGATGCCTGCATGGTGCATATTGTGTCAACATTTGGTGAGCTTTGCTACTTTTTTAAGCCATAAAACTGGCATATCAGATATGAGAAATAAAAATGCAGCCACAAAATGTGATATATGTAAAAGCATCCTAAACTCTAATTGTGAGAGGTACCTAACATATGGGATAAAAGGGTAGGGAACAAGAAAAAACAATACGTGGATAAATACTTAGAAATGTAAAGGAAGCAATAAATGAGAAAAAGAAAGCATTTAAATCACTAAAACAGGAAGGTACCATGGAAGCCTTGAAAAAAGAAAAGAAAAAACATAGAATATGTATAAGACAAATAAAAGCAGCCAAGATGGAGACGGAGCGATTCATTGCCAGAGAGAGTAAAACTAACCATAAAATGTTCTTCAATTATATAATGGGTAAAAAGTTTAAATCTGAAAGTGTTGGCCCTTTACAGAGTGATGAGGGGGGAGCTGTAGAGAGCGATGAGGAGAAAGAAATTCTATTAAATGTTTTTTTCTCCACTGTATTCACTGAGAAAAATAAACTGTCAGATGAAATACAGAGTGTCTGGTGTATCAGATTTAGAAAATGACCCCTTATGTGTGGACCCAGCCTGAGCCAGAGAATGGCTATGTGCATCTGAGATTTACACCTGCATATGGAAAGGTAGTCAACTATGATAACAGCCACTTCTACAGTGTAGAAATCATGTTGAATCCAAGAATATCCTGTTGGTCCAGCACCACCACTCTGATCCCTGCAGGACCTGTAGTGATAACATCCCATTCATTGTTCATATGTTCACTGCAGCCAATTACTGGCCTTAGCACTCATTTGTGCATGTACAGCACAGCCAGTATTTGCCTGCAGTGTTCATAGGAACGATGAAAGGAATGTTACCGCTGCAGGCCTAGTAGTGGTGGGCAGGGGCGTAGCTAAAAGCTCATGGGCCCTGGTGCAAGAGTTCAGCTTGCGCCCCCGTCCCTCAGTGCTTGTTGGCAGGGGAGCACATATCCTTCCTGCTGCCTGAGGCAAACATTGAAAGGGCACCCCCCTGATGCCAAATTCTTAACCTTACCCCTTCCCTCCAGCCAGAGGTGTAAATTGACCAGTATGCACTTTCTAAAATGCCAGTGTCTTATGTGGCACAAGGGTCTTTGGGCCCCCTCAGGCTCCTGGGCCCGGTAGCGACTGCTACCTCTGCACCCCCTATAGCTACGCCCCTGGTGGTGGGGACTGAAGAGGGAAGGTGAGTAAGAGGCATTTTAATTTCACATGGCCCCCTGCTTCCCAACAATTTTAACAAATCTTGGAGAACCGCCGGCACTTAATAGAAAATGCCTATTCTTGTCCGCAATTGCGGACAAGAGTCAGACATGTTCTATTTTTTTTTTTTCGGGATCGGAATTGCGGACCCGGAAGTGCGCATCCACAATTTCGGATTCGGGCAGCACATCGTGCTGCACCATAGATGTGAATGGGTCCGCAATTCCGTTCCGGAGTTCATACAGAACCACGTGTAGGGATTTGCTCTGGCAGGCAGGGTAAGCGGTCGCAGTACAGAGGCAAGAACACGGTAGTAAAGCAAAAAGTTCAGTGTTTATTTACACCAAAATAAAAAAGTAACACAAAACACTTTGCAGAGTCCTGGTGTTAATTCACACCGCACAAAGTCCACAGAACAAAGATGTCACCTGGCAGGCTGATTCACGGCAGTCCACAGCCATCCACAGCAGGCTTTAGGGTGCCTGATTCCCAGCAGGTCACTCCACCCAGGGCCGGCGCTACCATAGAGGCAAGGGGGGCAATTTCCCCCAGGCCCCTGCTCCTTAGGGGGCCCCCGGACCCTAGCACCGGCCTTACTATGACCCCTTATGTGTGGACCCAGCCTGAGCCAGAGAATGGCTATGTGCATCTGAGATTTACACCTGCATATGGAAAGGTAGTCAACTATGATAACAGCCACTTCTACAGTGTAGAAATCATGTTGAATCCAAGAATATCCTGTTGGTCCAGCACCACCACTCTGATCCCTGCAGGACCTGTAGTGATAACATCCCATTCATTGTTCATATGTTCACTGCAGCCAATTACTGGCCTTAGCACTCATTTGTGCATGTACAGCACAGCCAGTATTTGCCTGCAGTGTTCATAGGAACGATGAAAGGAATGTTACCGCTGCAGGCCTAGTAGTGGTGGGCAGGGGCGTAGCTAAAAGCTCATGGGCCCTGGTGCAAGAGTTCAGCTTGCGCCCCCGTCCCTCAGTGCTTGTTGGCAGGGGAGCACATATCCTTCCTGCTGCCTGAGGCAAACATTGAAAGGGCACCCCCCTGATGCCAAATTCTTAACCTTACCCCTTCCCTCCAGCCAGAGGTGTAAATTGACCAGTATGCACTTTCTAAAATGCCAGTGTCTTATGTGGCACAAGGGTCTTTGGGCCCCCTCAGGCTCCTGGGCCCGGTAGCGACTGCTACCTCTGCACCCCCTATAGCTACGCCCCTGGTGGTGGGGACTGAAGAGGGAAGGTGAGTAAGAGGCATTTTAATTTCACATGGCCCCCTGCTTCCCAACAATTTTAACAAATCTTGGAGAACCGCCGGCACTTAATAGAAAATGCCTATTCTTGTCCGCAATTGCGGACAAGAGTCAGACATGTTCTATTTTTTTTTTTTCGGGATCGGAATTGCGGACCCGGAAGTGCGCATCCACAATTTCGGATTCGGGCAGCACATCGTGCTGCACCATAGATGTGAATGGGTCCGCAATTCCGTTCCGGAGTTCATACAGAACCACGTGTAGGGATTTGCTCTGGCAGGCAGGGTAAGCGGTCGCAGTACAGAGGCAAGAACACGGTAGTAAAGCAAAAAGTTCAGTGTTTATTTACACCAAAATAAAAAAGTAACACAAAACACTTTGCAGAGTCCTGGTGTTAATTCACACCGCACAAAGTCCACAGAACAAAGATGTCACCTGGCAGGCTGATTCACGGCAGTCCACAGCCATCCACAGCAGGCTTTAGGGTGCCTGATTCCCAGCAGGTCACTCCACCCAGGGCCGGCGCTACCATAGAGGCAAGGGGGGCAATTTCCCCCAGGCCCCTGCTCCTTAGGGGGCCCCCGGACCCTAGCACCGGCCTTACTATTATTAGACAGACAGTACTTGTGACTTGTCACACACTGTCACTGACACTACACTCGTCTCATAAATAATCATGTCATTGTTGCGAGTCATCAGACAGTGCTGGACTCTGCGTGCAGTCGGCAGTAATCTAATTAATAAACTAAACTAACTTACTCACTGGGCGGGCCAGGGCGGCTTCTGCAGACTGCTGTCAGGTGTGGAGGGGCCCCCTGCTGGGTGCAGGCGGCTGGTTGACTGGAATGTCTCTCACTAATACTACTCTGCAGTTAAGTGTGGTCTGGAGGGGCCCCCCACGCCGGGCGCAGGTGGCCGCTGACTGTGCCCGTTCTGCCACTGCTTCTGTCTCTTTAAGAGATTCAAGACTGTCTGGAGCAGCCAGCAGCGGCATGCACGGCACAGGCAGGCACGTCTGCCACAGGCTCCGCCCCCTCACCCAGAGCAGAGAATCTTGATTATCGGATGGTGCACTGAGCAGGAGGCATTGGCAATGAGGCAAGGAGAAGGAGCTACTAGAAAAGCAAATCAAGCAAGCGGATACGGATTGTTGGATAACATTGGCATTTGGCAGCCAGGGAAGGCCCACCGCCCCCAGCCAAGTTCCAGTCTGGTTGGTTCATAATTCATTGGTTAGGGTACTTTCACACTTGCGGCAGGACGGATCCGGCAGGCTGGTCTCCCTGTCGGATCCGTCCTTCCACTGTTTCGCCGTATCGCCGGACCGCCGCTCCGTCCCCATTGACTATAATGGGACGGGGGCTGAGCTCCTGCGCAGCACGGCGGTGCACGGCGAAAGCCGCCGGACTAAAAAGTCCCGCCGTGCTGCGCTGGAGCTCAGCCCCCGTCGCCATTATAGTCAATAGGGACGGAGCGGCGAAACAGCGGAAGGACGGATCCGACAGGGAGACTAGCCTGCCAGATCCGTCCTGCCGCAAGTGTGAAAGTAGCCTTATTTTGTTGTTGTTAATGAATCCATGATCCATCCATCCATCCATTCCCAGTGTTTCCCACTCACTGAATTACTTTGTCCGGCACCATCTCACCCGTGCGGGCGGGAGCACTAGCCTCTCCCTGCTCTGCTATGCCTCTGCCCCTTCTCCAAATCCTTATTATGAAATCTTTCTCATTAGGATAAAACACAACATCAGCTCCTCCCGAGCCCCCAGGCCAAAGTGTGGAAGTGGTGTCCGAGATCGCCAAGGGCCAAGTCAAGTAATTGTAAGTTTTCATGTGAAATATGTTTGTTATACACATATAGCCTACACTGTGCCACACAATATACAGTATACCGCTACACTGTGCCACACAAAGTACAGAATACCGCTAGACTGTGCCACACAAAGTACAGTATACCGCTAGACTGTGCCACACAAAGTGCAGTATACTGCTAGACTGTGCCACACAAAGTACAGTATACCGCTAGACTGTGCCACACAAAGTACAGTATACCGCTAGACTGTGCCACACAAAGTACAGTATACCGCTAGACTGTGCCACACAAAGTACAGTATACCGCAACACTTTGAAATTTTGAAATTTGATTCCTTTTTTGTAGCATTTATGTATTGTAAGAATATTAAATAAATTTTTACTTGTACATGTTGCTTTGCCACTTGCATTTGTTTACAATACGGGACGTTAAAGTCAGCAAGTGTCATGTGGGGGGGGCCCTTATTATTTTCCGCCTAGAACCAGCCCTGACTCCAGCATGGCACCAAATATTTAGGTCCCAACACAGAGCCTGACCGAGCTCCACCATCAGATGGAGGATACATTCCACACAGCTGAGACTGCTGGCTGGGTTTTTATAGCCCAGCCCACAACCCGGCCTGGAAACGTTGGCTGCTCCCAATAAGAACCGGCCCAGATCGGCTTTTCAGCCATACTAAATAAAACAACAGGGTCAGCCAGCACTAGCTGCTGCTGATACACGAAATTACCGGTTCCTATCTCACCGAGGCCAGGAACCTCGGTGACACGTACCTTCCATCAATGACGGACCCTTGCGCCTTCCTACACACCATTGATCACTATTTTATGGCATATTCTATTGATTTGTTATAGCATTATTAGGTGGACATACAATTTATAAGAACAATGTAAGTTAAGCTAACCTGCACCAAGTAATGATTCTGATATTTGGTTTTGCATGGTGCTCAGTAAAGAACATTTTGAAACTGGGAACACTAATAGTAGCACTGGTAATACTGGTGGTTACCCTAATAATACCGTTCTATGCTGTAAGCTGTATAAAAAATGAATAATTTAGCAGCATTTTTCATATTAATGCATTAAACCTTATATACATAGCACTTATTTGGCACCTAGCATCCAGTCTAAAACAGATAATGCTAAAAACTAAAAAAGCCTAGCATTTTACTGTCTTTACTTAAAAAATGCCGATACAGTTCTAGCAAGCAATTAAAAGTGCAAAATGTTCATCTGGGAATCGGACGCTGAATTTACCACTAATGTAGTCCAATGAAGTCAATGGGACTAAAAGGTTAACAGTGCAACTAACGGGCACACAAAATGTGTAATCTAAAATATAATTACATTATAGGTTAGGAAAACAATACTTTGGCTTCATTTAAGATCATAAATGTTTGACAGTGTAAGTAGAATGTTGTGTGTGGGTATATATATATATATATATATATATATATATATACAGTACAGACCAAAAGTTTGGACACACCTTCTCATTCAGAGTTTTCTTTATTTTCATGACTATGAAAATTGTAGATTCACACTGAAGGCATCAAAACTATGAATTAACACATGTGAAATTATATACATAGCAAAAAAGTGTGAAACAATTGAAAATATGTCATATTCTAGGTTCTTCAAAGTAGCCACCTTTTGCTTTGATTACTGCTTTGCACACTCTTGGCATTCTCTTGATGACCTTCAAGAGGTAGTCACCTGAAATGGTCTTCCAACAGTCTTGAAGGAGTTCCCAGAGATGCTTAGCATTTGTTGGCCCTTTTGCCTTCACTCTGCGGTCCAGCTCACCCCAAACCATCTCGATTGGGTTCAGGTCCGGTGACTGTGGAGGCCAGGTCATCTGGCGCAGCACCCCATCACTCTCCTTCATGGTCAAATAGCCCTTACACAGCCTGGAGGTGTGTTTGGGGTCATTGTCCTGTTCAAAAATAAAGGATGGTCCAACTAAACGCAAACCGGATGGAATAGCATGCCGCTGCAAGATGCTGTGGTAGCCATGCTGGTTCAGTATGCCTTCAATTTTGAATAAATCCCCAACAGTGTCACCAGCAAAGCACCCCCACACCATCACACCTCTTCCTCTATGCTTCACGGTGGGAACCAGGCATGTAGAGTCCATCCGTTCACCTTTTCTGCGTCGCACAAAGACACGGTGGTTGGAACCAAAGATCTCAAATTTGGACTCATCAAACCAAAGCACAGATTTCCACTGGTCTAATGTCCATTCCTTGTGTTCTTTAGCCCAAACAAGTCTCTTCTGCTTGTTGCCTGTCCTTAGCAGTGGTTTCCTAGCAGATATTCTACCATGAAGGCCTGAATTACACAGTCTCCTCTTAACAGTTGTTCTAGAGATGTGTCTGCTGCTAGAACTCTGTGTGCCATTGACCTGGTCTCTAATCTGAGCTGCTGTTAACCTGCGATTTCTGAGGCTGATGACTCGGATGAACTTATCCTCCGCAGCAGAGGTGACTCTTGGTCTTCCTTTCCTGGGGCGGTTCACATGTGAGCCAGTTTCTTTGTAGCGCTTGATGGTTTTTGTGACTGCACTTGGGGACACTTTCAAAGTTTTCCCAATTTTTCGGACTGACTGACCTTAATTTCTTAAAGTAATGATGACCACTTGTTTTTCTTTACTTAGCTGCTTTTTTCTTGCCATAATACAAATTCTAACAGTCTATTCAGTAGGACTATCAGCTGTGTATCCACCTGACTTCTCCACAAGGCAACTGATGGTCCCAACCCCATTTATAAGGTAAGAAATCCCACTTATTAAACCTGACAGGGCACACCTGTGAAGTGAAAACCATTTCAGGTGACTACCTCTTGAAGCTCAACAAGAGAATGCCAAGAGTGTGCAAAGCAGTAATCAAAGCAAAAGGTGGCTACTTTGAAGAACCTAGAATATGACATATTTTCAGTTGTTTCACACTTTTTTGTTATGTATATAATTCCACGTGTTAATTCATAGTTTTGATGCCTTCAGTGTGAATCTACAATTTTCATAGTCATAAAAATAAAGAAAACTCTTTGAATGAGAAGGTGTGTCCAAACTTTTGGTCTGTACTGTACATATATATATATATAAATATATATATATATATATATATATATATATATAGCTGCATGTACAGGTGCAGCGGTTGTTACTACTTTGTTGCATTTTGCTGTTATCATGTTTGTTATAAGTTCTTTGTTATTTTATTTATGCAGGTTCTTTCTGAAGTCTCGGTAAGCCCACGCCATGACCAACGTTGGCATGGTTGCTGTCAGTTTCTTTTCCCACGCTTTCCTCGGTCTCGGCTTCATGGTGTTCGCCTCGTCACTAATTCAGTGTCATATAGGTGGTTCTTGTGTCAGGGGCGGGGGTTCCAGTCACAGTTCTACAAATTGCTTCCGTGCCGGCGCATGCACGTCCCACTCATGATGGCACGCATGGTTGTTCACTCAGGTGCCGGCGCACCTTAACTCTGTACCGTTCTAAAATACTGATGTTTGTCCACAGTCAGCAATGTCGCATGCGTCTGATATCGTGGTTCAATGGATGAGAATGTCACCAGGATCTCTGAAGCGGGCAGTATTCTGTCACTCCGGAGTTGGACTGTTCCTAGGCTTACTTCTGAGTTATTGAAAAGGGGTATCCCCTTCTCGACTTTGGCTAGGAAGGCGGTACTGTACCGCTTACTGGTTGCCAGTACTACAGGCCCACAGCTAGAGGAGGGGTCTATGTTGACTCTACAGACTTCTCTTACCTAATTGCATGCAATGGTCAACAACTTGATGTCTTCGATTAATAACATCCGAGCATGGTTAGAGACTGTACAGGCCCGCGAGGTCCCCGCCAGTAATCCCTCTCAGTATCTTTCAGTTGCCCCCACCTCAGCCACAGGTTCCTCAGGTACCATACCCTCTGTGCCCGTCATAATGCTCATTTCATCCCAGCTAACATCAAGAAAGACATTCTAGAGGGCAGAGATGTGAATCTCGCATCTTTATTGATTGCCACCAGGGATATTTCTGACAACAAGGTCATCGCCTGTGGTGACGTTTCCGTGGTACTCAGGAGTCGTGACCACAGTCTCAATATGAAACTTACTATTCCTGAGTTTGTTCTGGCATTTAGTTTGTATCGAGATGTAATTTGCTCCTTACGCCCAGATAGAAGAGAAGAGCTAGATCTGTATCTTTACAGAGTGATTGACTTGGGGCATAAGTACGGCGGTACCGCATTTTATAATTACCATTGCTCTTTTTCTGCAAAAGCCGCCATGGCCCTTAGTCAGTTCCAGTTCTCCACTAACTGGGTCAATATTGACACAAGCTCTTCTGTAGACATTTTGCCGGTCTCAAAGCCCCATCTTGTGTTCGGTGTCAATCTATTTTTCACACCGTCGACTGGTGTCACCTGGCAGCTGGAGGTATGGACATAACACTGAGTACCTCTACCTCTTTGTCACGGTTGACAAATTGGGTCATCCTGTCAAATTTCTAGCTAGATCCCAAATATGAAATAATTACAATTTCTCAGCCTGTAAGTATGGTCAATGTCGTCTTCTCCAAATCCTACCTGAGTGTAGTGGACACTGATTATTTACAGGACTGTCTGCAGGGTCATCACGACCCTGAGTTCGTTAATTTTCTCATCTCAGGGTTCAAAAAGGGCTTCCATACAGGTTTGATCGCACTTCCTGAGGTGACGTACGAATGCAGCAATCTACAGCCGGCCAATAAAGCACCCAATGCCATAGACACATTGATTCAAACAGAGCTCGGAAAAGGCTTTCTTATAGGGCCTTTCGCAACCTCACCGTTCGATCGCTGGAGGGTCAGTCCGGTAGAGGTAGTGACGGGCAAGTTCAGCAATAAAGAAAGATAAATTTACTACCTCTATGCCCCTCACGGTTCCCATATTCCCAGCCTCAATTCCCTAATCCCTTCCGAAGAAGTGAGCATGAAATACTCAACCATTGACCATGCTATAGCCACCATAATGCAGTGTGGACTCTGCACCTACTTGTCTAAAGCTGACATATCCAATGCTTTTAAACTCCTCCCTATCATGCCTTCGCTATGGCAATGGCATGGCATCAAGTGGCGGGACCTTTACTATTTCGCCACCAAGCTCACTTTTAATGCCAAGAGTAGCCCCTGGCTTTTTGACCAGTTCACGCAGAGCCTTCACTGGATCTTAGAAACAGAATTCCGCTGCGATCACGTCAATCATTACTTCAACGACTTCTTATTGATCGAATCCCCTGACAGACCTCCGCAGGCCCTTGACACCTTGTTGGCAGTCCTCTCCCGTGTCGCCTAAGAAAATCGAAGGCCCTTCCACTGTCATCACCTTTTTAGGGATTGTGTTGGACTCCGACAAGATAGTAGCTAGGTTGCCAGAAGAGAAAATAGTCAGGATTAGAGACATCATTCACAGGTTCACGCTAGGCAGAGTCACAACCAAGGCGGATCTGCAGTCACTCTTGGGCATGCTGAACTTTGCCATGTGAATCATTCCTCAGGGCAGGTCATTCATATCTCGTTACTAGCCCTCCTCCCTGATGCAACCAACCAAGACAGTCCAGTTCAATTATATGCGCAAGCCATGGCAGACATAGTCATGTGGGATAATTTTCTGTGTCATTGGTATGGAGTCTCCTTCTTTATTCCGGCCGCCAATAATACTTCCCCTATGGTCTTTTCGGATGCAATAGCCATTACAGGGTTTGCCGCCATTTTTGGCACCCGCTGGTTGGCCGGGACTTGGCCCGATAAAGTCAGTAAGATTCCTGGGTTCATGCAGACGTCAGCTCTCTTCAAACTTTACCCTATTGTAGCAGCTGCTCATGCCTGGGGTCACCTGTGGTCCCATTCCACTGTTGTCTTTATTTCTGATAAGACTGCCACAGTAGACATTTTATTGAAGGGTAGGTCCAAGTCCCCACACGTCATGTCTCTCCCTAGACACTTGGTCCAGCTCTCCCTGACTTACAATTTCTGTTATTGCTGTTCACATATCCGTGGTACCCAGAATGTGGCGGCCGACGCCTTGTCTCGGGCAAATTTTTACCTCTTTTTCCAGGATATGCTGGAAGCACACGTCATAGGGACCGCATTCCCTCCATTTTCAACCCTGTTTCTGGATTAACCAGCCATCTGCTCACCGCACATCGACTAGTTGCCAGATCCCTATCGGCCAATACCTCCAGGAGCTACTCCACGGGCTGAAGTTTGTTTTGCAAGTTCCAAGCTAAGTATCCCTAGCGAGATACCAATTTCATCAACTATTTCCTGGCCTTCATTGGCTACTGCCATTCGAAGTGTAAACTATCACACAATACCGTCCGGTCCTACCTTGCAGGGGTCCAGCATTTCACCTCGCTTAGTCATCCAGATAGGGGCTCCCTGTTTTCTGCGCACGTTATCAAGGCCGCTTTGAGAGGATTAGAGAAATCCGGTACTGCAAAACAGTCGCGCCGTATTGGCATTTCCTTCAAATTATTCCGAGACCTATCGGACATGCTTGACAGATCTCTGTTCGGACTTCTCCCCAGTTTAGTGTTAAAAGCAGCTGCTGTCTACCTCGCCTTCTACGGCTTCCTAAGACCAGGAGAATTCACCTGCATGAACTCCAACAGCAGGTTCATCAGAATCAACCAGCTGATCCGCAGTCCCGATGGTCTGGTTTTATTCTTACCGGTCACCAAGACGTCCCAGACTGGTCTCCCTACAGAGGTGACCTTTTTTCCGATGGCACATGCCTGGTGTCCCGTCATGGTCCTGCAACACTTGCTAACCACCCTAGCTAGTCATGATCCATAGGGGCCGCTATTGCCGTTTCCCATGCGGCCATTAACCACCTCACAATTCATTGAGCATGTCCGTGTTTTAGTTTCGAATCTAGGGTTGAGAAGGGTGCAGCTCTGGTAATGCAGTGGAACCGACACTAGTAGTAGGACACTAGATTAGCTATGGTACTAAAAGTATATTAGTAAGTACAGCCATTTTCAATTTTAAACACATTAAAACACATTTTTTTCTGACTGGATAACTCATTAAAGTTCCTAACAAGTGCATCCCCAATACCTACAGTCAGGTCCATAAATATTGGGACATCGACACAATTGTAACATTTTTGGCTCAATACACCACCACTTGGATTTGAAATGAAACGAACAAAATGGGCTTTAACTGCAGACTATCAGCTTTAATTTGAGGGTATTTACATCCAAATCAGGTGAACGGTGTAGGAATTACAACAGTTTGCATATGCGCCTCCCACTTCTCAAGGGGCCAAAAGTAATGGGACAATTGGCTTCTCAGCTGTTCTATGGCCAGGTGTGTGTTATTCCCTCATTATCCCAATTACAATGAGCAGATAAAAGGTCTAGAGTTCATTTAAAATGTGCTATTTGCATTTGGAATCGGTTGCTGTCAACTCTCAAGATGAGATTCAAAGAGCTGTCACTATCAGTGAAGCAAGCCATCATTAGGCTGAAAAAACAAAACAAACCCATCAGAGAGATAGCAAAAACATTAGGTGTGGCCAAAACAACTTTTTGGAACATTCTTAAAAAGAAAGAACGCACCAGTGACCTCAGCAACACCAAAAGACCCGGAAGACCACGCAAAACAACTGTGGTGGATGAGCGAAGAATTCTTTCCCTGGTGAAGAAAACACCCTTCACAACAGTTGGCCAGATCAAGAACACTATCCAGGAGGTAGGTGTATGTGTGTCAAAGTCAACAATCAAGAGAAGACTTCACCAGAGTGAATACAGAGGGTTCACCACAAGAAGTAAACCATTGGTGATCCTCAAAAACAGGAAGGCTAGATTAGAGTTTGTCAAACGACATCTAAAAAAGCCTTCACAGTTCTGGAACAACATCCTATGGACAGATGAGACCAAGATCAACTTGTACCAGAGTGATGGGAAGAGAAGAGTATGGAGAAGGAAAGGAACTGCTCATGATCTTAAGCATACCACCTCATCAGTGAAGCATGGTGGTGGTAGTGACATGGCGTGGGCATGTATGGCTGCCAATGGAACTGGTTCTCTTGTATTTATTGATGATATGACTGCTGACAAAAGCAGCAGGATGAATTCTGAAGTGTTTCAGACAATATTATCTGCTCATATTCAGCTAAATGCTTCAGAATTCATTGGACGGCGCTTCACAGTGCAGATGGACAATGACCCAAAGCATACTGCAAAAGCAACCAAAGAGTTTTTTAAGGGAAAGAAGTGGAATGTTATGCAATGCCCAAGTCAATCACCTGACCTGAATCCGATTGAGCATGCATTTCACTTGCTGAAGATAAAACTGAAGGGAAATGCCCCAAGAACAAGCAGGAACTGAAGACAGTTGCAGTAGAGGCCTGGCAGAGCATCACCAGGGATGAATCCCAGCGTCTGGTGATGTCTATGCGTTCCAGACTTCAGGCTGTAATTGACTGCAAAGGATTTGCAACCAAGTATTAAAAAGTGAAAGTTTTATTTATGGTTATTATTCTGTCCCATTACTTTTGGCCCCTTAACAAGTGGGAGGCACATATGCAAACTGTTGTAATTCCTACACCGTTCACCTGATTTGGATTTAAATACCCTCAAATTAAAGCTGACCGTCTGCGGTTAAAGCACATCTTGTTTGTTTCATTTCAAATGCATTGTGGTGGTGTATAGAACCAGAAATTTTAGAATTGCGTTGATGTCCCAATATTTATAGACCTGACTGTACATCTCTCATTTGAGAGGTCCACCTAAATGGGTTGTCCGGGCTTATACTATTGATGAACTATCCTCAGGGCACCTGGCACCCCCGCCAATCAGATATATGGGGAGACGACATGCGCACGTGCAATCGCCTTTCTCTCTTCCTGCCTGGTGCTGGACAGGAAGGGAGACAGCACGTGCACACTGCTTGCGCTGTCTCCTCATACAGCTGATTGGCTGGGGTGTCGGATATTGGACCCCTGCAGATATGATATTGATGACCTATCCTGAGAATTGGGCATCAATAGTAAAAGCTTGGAAAACCCCTTTAAGTTTTTAACCAATTACTACCATACAGCATGTATTCCTCCCTAAATACTTTACTTGCATTTGCTTGTATAGATTAAATATTCCGGTCACAGATTCCACCTTTGAAATGCATACATTCTTTTTAAATTAATGTGTGGGCTTTTTAATCGGGCAAATTAAAACAGCTTCTTCCTTACCTTGCCGCGCATATAAAACCTTCATATAGGATCCCCGACGTCCTATTTAATAATAATTAAATTCAGTTCCAATAAAGTAACCATTCCAATAATTAATTCCAAGTTTGGTTGCTAACGAGCACACAGCGAGGTAGTGGCCACTTGATTAATTTTACATTTTACATTTGCTAAGCAATGAATACTTAATTGCACTTTTATCTCTAACGTTGCATTTTATGGCTTTGGAATATGAGGTCTTAACACAGCAACTGACAGTTTAAACAAGTTAGTGGTCTCTTTATTAACCCACAAGATAGCTTCCACTCAATGGACAATTCTTTTTATTCTCTGTGCTTTTAATGTCCTGGTTTAGGTCATTTCTTATCTGGATCAAGACGTGCACTGCAAATTTATTATCTCATGAAATAATCTATATATTTATACAAGAATATCTATGTGCAGATTTATCTTCCATTACTTAAAGGCTATGAATACCTTCAGAAGCAATTTTATTTTATGATTGCATGCTACTCATTTTTGGCTAAAAATCTTTTTTTCAATTGGCCTTTATTAAGAATATTGAGCCATTCTGTCACAAAGAGTTAACTGTTTTTCTAACTTGTGTAACTGGTACTTTCACTTTGTGCGGTCATCTAATAAACCTTATCTCTAAACTACTGAGAGGTCATAAACACTTATTTAAGCCACATTCTTATCTGTAAGATAGGAACTGAGCTATAATGAGTGTTTATAATATCTGAGAGCAGAGATAAGGAGCCCGTCGGCTCCCCAACTGATGAAAAAGAGAGAAAATCCATAGGCTGCTACTAGTGCATCTTAGCTCTGTACAGAAAAAAGGACTCCATATTTTTTAATAAATACTAGAGTTAAGCGGACACCTAGATGTTGGGGTTCGACAAGTTCGGCCGAACTTGAAAAAAAAGTTCGGGTTCGAGACCCGAACTTGACCCGAACCCGAACCCCATTGAAGTCAATGAGAACTCGAACTTTTGGGCACTAAAATGGGTCTAAAATAGTCAAAATAATCAAAATGTGCTTAAGAGCATGGCAACTGTTCTACAAACAAACGTGGATAGGGAAATGACTTAAAATAACATAAAATACTGAAAAATTTAAAATAACAATCTGGATCTAGGAGTAGGAGGTTGAGGAGGCGGTGGATGTGACAGGGTAGGTGGAAGCGGCGGTGAAGGAGGAATAGGTAGTCAACACTGATTTGTGTTACTTTTTATTTTTAAATTGGGATATCCCACAAAATATTGGTACATATAACAAAATTAAACAAAGAATAAGTGCACTTGAGTACAAGAATGGATGGTTGAGGCTGGTATAAATGTCTATTCTGCACAAGGTACGGACAAGTCCTGTGGGATCCATGCCTGGTTCATTTTAATAAACGTAAGCTTGTCCACATAGGCTGCGGCCTGTGATAATGCTCTCTGCTGTGCTAAACACACGTTCACACTATACACTGGCTGCAGGGCAGGTCAGCACCTCCAAGGCTGACAAAGCTTTTCCACATTTGGGCCATGCTAACCCTGCCTTCTCAGGTGCTGGCGGTGCCCCAGCTGCGTTGGCGACCTCTTCCTCCTCCTCTGCCTTCGCCTTGTGCTTCCACTGTGCCCTCGCTGTCAGGTGGGAATACTATCATCAGCGTACGCTTGTAGTCGCGCATCTTCCGATCAGTAACAGATGTTTTCACTAAATTTAGTTCCCTGTCAGCAATGCAGAGCAGGGGTTCATTCATGGCAAAAGTGGGTTCATGTCACCCAGCAATAGAACAGAGGATTTTGAGAGATTAAGGCCCCTGTCACCCAGGCACAGCAGGGGTTTGTATATGCCAAAAATGGTAAAATGTCCCCCGACAATTGAAAATATATATTTTTTTCAATTTAGGGCACTAAAATTGGCACTTTTTTGCATTAAAATGGCTCTAAAATAGTCCTTGAAAAGGCTAGAGGGATGTAAAAGGCAGTAAAATGTGCTTAAGCGCATGGCAACTGCTCTGCAAACAAATGTGGATAGGGAAATAACTTAAAATAAAATAACTAAAAATTACTAATTATTAACCTGAAACTCAGAGGAGGAGGTGAATATGGAGTCGGAGGTTGAGGAGGCGGTGAATGTGGTGTAGTAGGTGGAGGCAGCAATGGAGGAGGAGGAGGTAGCCAACAATGTTTTTATTTTATTTTATTGGGGTAGGTAGCCCCCCAAAATATTGGGACAAATTAAAAAAAGAAAACAAAGAATCATTGCACTTGACTTGAGTACAAGAATGTATGTTTGAGGGTGGTATAAATGTCTATTCTGCACAAGGTACAGACAAGTCTTGTGGGATCCATGCCTGGTTCATTTTAATGAACATGAGCTTGTCCACGTTGGCTGTGGACAGGCGGCTGTGCTTGTCTGTGATGACGCCTCCTGCTGTGCTAAATACACGTTCAGACAATACACTGGCTGCAGGGCAGGCCAGCACCTCCAAGGCATAAAGGGCAAGCTCAGGCCCTGTGCCCAATTTGGAGACCCAGAATTTGAAGGGGGCAGACCCGTCATTAAGTACGTGTAGGCGTGTGCACACATACTGCTCCACCATGTTGGTGAAATGCTGCCTCCTGCTAAGACGTTCCATATCAGCTGGTGGTGCTGGTTGTTGTGGTGTGCTGACAAAGCTTTTCCATATTTCGGCAATGCTAACCCTTCCTTCTGAGGTGCTGGCGGTGCCCCAGCTGCGTTGGTGACCTCTTCCTCGTCCTCTGCCTTCGCCTTGTACTTCCACTGTGCCCCCGCTGTCAGGTGGGAATGCCATCAGCAGCGCATCCACCAGTGTGCGCTTGTACTCAGGCATCTTACGATCACGCTCCAGTGACGGAATTAAGGACTGTACGTTGTCCTTGTAATGGGGATCCAGCAGCGTGGCCACCCAGTAATCAGCACAAGTTAGAATGTGGGCAACTCGGCGGTCGTTGCAGAGACACTGCAGCATGTAATCGCTCATGTGTGCCAGGCTGCCCAGAGGCAATGAAAAGCTGTCCTCTGTGGGAGGTGTATCATCTGTGTCCTCTGTATCCCCCCATCCACGCACCAATGATGGCCATGAGCTGGTCTGGGTGCCACCCTGCTGTGAACATGGTTCCTCCTCCTGCATCTCCTCCTCCTCATCCTCCACCTTCTCATCCTCCAGAACTGTGCCCTGGCTGGACAATTGTGTACCTTGGGTTTGTGGGTGCAGGTACCCACCCTCGGAGCCACTTGGGAATGACTGGCCGGAATCCCTACGAAATCATTCCTCTTCCTCCTCCTCCTCCTGTACCACATCCTCTTCCATCATCGCCAGGATTGTTTTTTCAAGGCGGCATAGAAGTGGGATAGTAACGCTGATAACGGCGTTATCGGCACTGGCCATGTTGGTGGAGTACTCGAAACAGCGCAAAAAGGAACACAGGTCTCGCATGGAGGCCCAGTCATTGGTGGTGAAGTGGTGCTGTGCCGCCGAGCGACTCACCTGTGTGTGCTGCAGCTGAAACTCCACTATCATTTGCTGCTGCTCGCACAGTCTGGCCAGCATGTGCAAGGTGGAGTTCCACCTTGTGGGCACGTAGCATATGAGGCGGTGAGCGGGAAGGCCGAAGTTACGCTGCAGCACTGACAGGCAAGCAGCAGCAGGGTGAGAACACCGAAAGCGCACACAGACGGCCCGCACTTTATGCAGCAGCTCTGACATATCGGGGAAATTTTTAAGGAACCTCTGCACCACCAAATTCAGCACATGCGCCGGACAAGGTATGTGCATCAAACCGGCTAGTCCCAGAGCTGCTACGAGATTTCGCCCATTATCGCACACCACCAGGCCGGGCTTGAGGCTCACTGCCACCAACCACTCATCGGTCTGTTGTTCAAGGCCCGTCCACAGCTCCTGCACGGTGTGGGGTTTGTCCCCCAAACAGATAAGGTTTAAAACTGCCTGCTGTCGTTTACCCCTGGCTGTGCTGAAGTTGGTGGTGAAGGTGTTACGCTGACCGGATGAGGAGCTGGTAGAAGATGAGGAAGCGCCCTGCAATCCTCTATGGTGGAAGGACATGCGCCAAACTGCTTTCCGCCTCAGGCCCAGCCGCCACTGCATTTACCCAGTGTGCTGTTATGGAGATATAACGTCCCTGACCGTGCTTACTGGTCCACGTATCCATAGTGAGGTGCACCTTGCCACAGATGGCGTTGCACAGTGCACACCTGATTTTGTCCCCTACTTGGTTGTGCAGCGAAGGGATGGCTCGTCTGGAAAAGTTGTGGCGGCTGGGCACGACATACTGTGAGAAAGCCACCACCATAAGGCCTTTAAAATTATCCGTCTCCACCGGACCGAATGACAGCATTTCAAAGGCCAGTAATTTTGAAATGCTGGCATTCAGGGCTAGTGATCGCGGGTGCGTAGGGGGGTACTTTCTCTTCCTCTCCAGCGTTTGGGAGATGGAGAGCTGAACGCTTCCGTGGGACATTGTGGAGATGCTCAGTGACCCAGGTGGTGGTGTTGCTGGAAGATCCTCTGTTTGCGGGGTGGCAGGTGGTACTGTCACTCCAGAGGAGGATGAAGAGGCCGAGACTGCAGCAGAAGAGGAAGCAGGAGGAGCCAGAGACCTTTCTTGGTTTTTGAGGTGTCTACTCCACTGCAGCTCGTGCTTTGCACTTAAATGCCTGGTCATGCAGGTTGTGCTCAGGTTGAGAACGTTTATGCCTCGCTTCAGGCTCTGATTGCACAGCGTGCAAACCACTAGTGTCTTGTTGTCAGCACATTGTCTGAAGAACTTCCACGCCAGGGAACTCTTTGGAGCTGGCTTTGGTGTGCTTGGTCCCTTGCTGCGGTGGGCAGTAGCAGGCGTAGTGTCTAGAGCAGTGTTTCCCAACCAGTGTGCCTCCAGCTGTTGCAAATCCACAACTCCCAGCATGCCTGGACAGCCTTTGGCTGTGCGGGCATGCTGGGAGTTGTAGTTTTGCAACAGCTGGAGGCACACTGTTTGGGAAACACTGGTCTAGAGGACGGCCTCTCTGCTTTTGCACCCTGCTCCCTCTAAGACTACTTTCACACTTGCGTTCGGGGTTCCGCTTGTGAGTTCCATTTGAAGGCTCTCACAAGCGGCCCCGAACAGATCCGTACTGCCCCAATGCATTCTGAGTGGATGCGGATCCGCTCAGAATGCCTCAGTTTGGCACCGTTTGGCCTCCGTTCCGCCCAGTGGGCGGACACTCGAACGCAGCTTGCAGCGTTCGGGTGTCCGCCTGGCCGTGCAGAGCCAAACGGATCCATCCTGACTTACAATGCAAGTCAATAGGGACGGATCCGTTTGACGTTGACACAATATGGTGCAATTGCATATGGATCCGTCCCCCATTGACTTTCAATTTAAAGTCAGGAGTCCCTATTAATATACCATCGGACTGGAGTTTTCTCCAATCCGATTTTATATTTTAACTTGAAGCATTACTATGAGAACGCCTCTATGTTATAATATACCATCGGATTTGAGTTAGATCGTGAAACTCAGATCCGACAGTATATTCTAACACAGAGGCGTTCCCATGGTGATGGGGACGCTTCAAGTTAGAATATACTGAGAACTGTGTAATAACTGCCCCCTGCTGCGTGGCAGCACCTGATCTCTTACAGGAGGCTGTGATCCGCACAATTAACCCCTCAGGTGCCACACCTGAGGGGTTAATTGTGCGTATCATAGCCCCCTGTAAGAGATCAGGTGCTGCCAGGCAGCAGGGACCAGACCCCCTCCCTCCCCAGTTTTAAATTCATTGGTGGCGAGTGCGGCCCCCCTCCCTCCCCAGTATTATATTCATTGGTGGCCAGTGCGGCCCCCCTCTCTCCCTCCCCAGTATTATATTCATTGGTGGCCAGTGCGGCCCCCCTCCCTCCCCAGTATTAAGTTCATTGGTGGCCAGTGCGTCATCCCCTCTCTCCCCTCCATTGTTTGCATTATAGGAGCGGATCCGCCTGTGCAGACACCAGACGGATCCGCTCCGAACGCAAGTGTGAAAGTAGCCTTATGCTGTGCTGGTGGCTCTGTGCGACCTCCGCCTCTTCCTCCGAACTACATAGGTCACTCACATGACCTTGATTCCATATGGGGTCAAGGACCTCATCGTCCTCCACATCATCTTCCACCCAGTCTTCAACCCTGCCCTCCTTGTCGGTCTGCACACTTTCGAAAGCCCCAGCAGTTGGCGCCTGTGTTTCGTCATGCTCCACCAGCAGCACCACGACCTGGGCCACGTCCCTTATTTGACGCTCTCCTCATATTTCTCGAATATAGGATCTTGCCCCAAATGGGTGTTTAATTAATAGTAGAATAGATCGACAGTATGTACAGGGTTTATCTCACACGCCCTGAACCAGACTAAGCCTCAATTAAATGTGTTTGCCCAAAATGGCTGTATTTCAAATACCTGAATAGAAGCCCTGTATTTAAAGGGTGTATCGCACACGCCATGACACACATTAGGCCGCAATTAAAGATTTGTGCACAAAATGGCTGTATTTCAAATACCTGAATAGAACCACTGGGTGTATCTCACACGTACTGACCCACACTAGGCCGCAATTAAAGATTTGTGCCCAAAATGGCTGTATTTCAAATAACTGAATATAACCCCTGCATTTAAAGGGTGTATCTCACAATGACATCTGCAGCAAAGGCTGCCAACAATTTTTCTTTTGCCCAAACGGGTGTTAGTTTAATAACTGAATATGACAGCAGTATATAACCCTGGAATTTTAAACGTCTTGATGCTGCAAGCCCAAAAAAAGGTGTTTTATTAATAGAAGAATATAAGCCCTGTATATACAGGGTGTATCTCACACGCCCTGACCCACACTAGGCCGCAATTAAAGATTTGTGCACAAAATGGCTGTATTTCAAATAACTGAATAGAAAACCTGTATATAAAGGGTGTATCTGACACGCTCTGACTCACACTAGGCCGCTATTAAAGAATTGTGCCCAAAATGGCTTTATTTCAAATAAGTGAATAAAACCACACTATGTAAAGGCTTTATCTCACAATGACATATGCAGCAAACATTTTCCCCCAAACTCGTGTTTGTTTAATAACTAAATATGACAGCAGTATATAACCCTTAAATTTCATATTTGCTGATGCTGCAAGGCCAGAAAAATTTTGGATTTTGTCAAAAAAGTGTTTTTAAAATCCCAGAAAATTATGGCTGTATTTCTAGCTTAAATTGCACACTGACTAATCCAGATGTTGTATATTGCCCAAAAAGTGTTTTTTTTTTGTAACAGAATATGAAAGCTGTATATATTAAACTTGAATTTAACACTTGCAGATCTGTAAAATAATGGATTTTGGCAAAAAAATATAAGTTAGTTTTTAAAAACCAAGAAAATTATGGCTGTATTTCTAGATTAAATTGCACACTGACTAAGCCTGCAAATGCACCAGATGTAAATTGCAAAAAAATATATATATTTTTTTTACAAACTGATTATTTGTGCAGTTTTTAAAGCTTGGATTTCAATGTCCCAAAAGCTCACATGCAGTACTGGTGCACTGAGCTTGCATAACATGGCCGCCGCAGCCGCCGCCCACCTAACTGACTTGTAAAAGTTATTTTTTTTTTTGGTCACTGGGCTCAGGGCAGGATAAAAAAAATTGTGCCCTGCACACACACAACACAATGTATGTGGATCGCTGAGTTAGATTAACGTTTTGAACAAAGAGTCTCTCCTATTCTCTCCCTGAAATCACCTGCAGCATCCTCTCCCTACACTAAGCACAGCAGAGTGACTCCCGCTTATATAGAGGCTGGGTCACATGCTATACTGGCCAATCACAGCCATGCCATTATTAGGCATGGCTGTGATGGCTTCTAATGGCACAGAGTTAAACGCTTGTTGATTGGCTGCTCTGCAGCCTTTCAAAAAGCACCAAGAAAGCGCAGAAAACCGAACCCGAACCCAAACTTTTACTGAAATATTTGGGGTCCAAAAATCCTAAAGTTCGGTATGAACCCGAACTTTAAAGTTCAGGTTCGCTCAACCCTAAATGCTACCACTTTACAAAGCTTTGCTGTGTTCAAATCTAGAATATGCAGTTGAGTTCTGGCCGACAGTCTATAGAAAGGATGACCTAGAATTAGAAAGAGTACAAAGAAGAGCGACTAAACTGTGGACATGGAGGGTCTTAGTTATGAGGAAAGATTAGAATTACATTTATTTAGTCTTGAGAAGAAATGACTAAGGGAGGACATGATTAACCTAAACAAATATATAAATGGGCCGTACAAAGAATATGGTGAAAAGCTGTTCTATGTAAATCTCCTCAGGGCCCTATTACATGGGCAGAGGGATCAGAAGCGTTCCCTCCGGTCAATCGTCTGCTGGCTATATGAGACCGCTGCTATTATTACAGGCATTAGCGATTGCTCGTCCCAATACTGAGGAGGAGATCACTGCATGATTTCTGAGCAGCAGATCGTGTTTCATTCGATCATCGGGTGATCAGCAGCACATTTACATGGGCAGATTGTTGGGAACGACCGTTCCCAATAATCTGGATGATTATTGGCTTGTTTAAATGCAGCTTATGCCAGTTTGCATGGGGGGATCAGGAGAGATAATAAGATAGGTTGAGACTGCCCTTAGCCACCGAGCTGACCCTACTGCAAACAACGGGTTTAGGATGCTTAACCAATAGGTCAGCTGAGAGTGAAAAACTGTTAGCAAGCAATCTCCTCCAGTGACAGCTTCAAGTTTGGTCGACCACTGGTCCCCATCATCTACGTGGGGAGAAATACAATATGACAGCTGGGTGGCAGACTTCTATCTTCCGGCTTCAGTTATAGATGTTGGGAAAATAAAGCAAAGATTAAACCTTGAAGTAGGATGTTCCAGACAATTGCTTTATGTGAAGTGATTATGTAAATTGCATTAATATCCATGGGTGCAGACATGCTGGAGTGCTGATATCACAATGTGACATTATTTCTCACTGACCTTGACTCCTGGCCTCAATTAATTTAATGTGTTTTGTACTGAGCTTCTGACTGTCATGGAACCATGAACCAGACGTACAACAAGAGATGAGTGGAAATAAGAAGGCTTTATTGAAAATAAAGCTGTAAGGCAAAAGTCCAAACGGATGGCTAAACCGAAGCAGGGTCTTGCGAAACCAGAGATCAGGAACCAGAAGGGTAGTCAGATGAAGCCAGGATCAGGAACCAACAGGGTAGTCAGACGAAGCCAGGATCAGGAATCAGCAGGGTAGTCAGACGAAGCCAGGATCAGGAACCAGAAGCAGCAGCAGTCTTAGAAGCATGTGAGCACAGGAGGACCAAGCAGGGAACTGAAGCCACAGACCTCCTATATATATGAGCTAGGCATCCAGCTCCTCCCAGTGGGAAGGAGGAGCCGCAGGGTGGGAGGCTACAAGAAACCCAGAAACCAAGATGGCCGCCAGCACATGTCAAACGAAGGAGAACAGCAAGGAGGTAAGACCATGACAGTACCTCCCCCTCAAGGGCCCCTCCTCCGCGGAGTAAGGAACGGTTTCTGAGGGAAGCGTGCGTGGAAGGCTCGGAGCAAGGCAGGAGCATGGACATCTGCGGAGGGAACCCAGGAACGCTCCTCTGGACCATAACCACGCCAATGGACCAAAAACTGCACCTGGCCGCGGACCAGGCGTGAGTCCAGGATATTGCTCACCTCATACTCCTCACGATTGCCCACTTGGACCGGACGAGGCCGAGGAATCGAGGAAGTGAAACGATTACACACCAGTGGCTTCAAGAAGGAGACATGAAACACGTTGGAGATCCGCATGCCAGGAGGAAGCGCAAGGGCATAGGCTACCGGGTTTACCCTGCGAAGCACTTGGAAGGGACCAACAAAGCAAGGCGCCAGCTTGGGAGTGGGCACTCGAAGGTTGAGGTTGCGGGTGGACAACCATACGCGGTCTCCGACCTGGTAGGAAGGAGCGGGCGCTCGTCTGCGATCAGCCTGGAGTCTCTGGCGCTGCGCAGAGACCTCAAGGGACCTCTGGATCTGTACCCAAGAAGCACGTAGGACGGAAAGGTGATCCTCCACAGCCGGAATATCCTGGGGAGAGAATACCTCCGGTAACACGGCAGGTTGGAACCCATAATTGGCCATGAAGGGAGACGTCCCAGAGGAAGAGTTCACCGCCGTGTTCCTGGCAAACTCAGCCCAAGGCAGGAGGTCAACCCAATTGTCTTGGTGATCGGAGACATAGCAACGAAGGAATTGCTCCAAGGCCTGATTGGATCGTTCTGCGGCCCCATTGGACTGAGGGTGGTAGGCCGATGAGAAAGAGAGATGAATCCCCAACTGGGAGCAAAAGGCGCGCCAGAACCTGGACACAAACTGACTCCCCCGATCCGACACAATCTCCTTGGGCAAACCGTGCAACCGGAAGACCTCCCTGGCAAAAATCGAGGCCAACTCTTGTGCAGAGGGTAACTTCTTGAGAGGTACACAGTGGCACATTTTGGAAAACCGATCCACTATCATGAGAATGACCGTATGGCCTCGGGATGCAGGGAGGTCCACAATGAAATCCATCCCCAGGTGTGACCATGGACGCTCCCCGGTGGCTATGGGTTGCAAAAGGCCCAACGGAAGGTGCCGAGGGGACTTACTCTGGGCACAAACGGAGCATGCCGCTACATATGCGGCGATGTCGGAACGTAGAGAAGGCCACCAGAACAGACGTGAAACAGCCCAGGACAGCTGATTCTTTCCAGGATGCCCCGCGGCCTTGGAGTTATGGTAGGTTCGCAACAACCGAGTGCGCAACTCCTCAGGCACAAAACACCTGCCGTTGGGTCTCCCAGAGGGAGCACCAGATTGAGCCGCCAAAATCTGCTCACCCAGGGGAGAGGTCAGGCTGGTGCGAATGGCGGCCAGGATCTGATTCGGAGGTATGACCGAAGTCGGAATCGACTCCTCCCTGGACAGCTCGGAGTACTGCCGTGATAAGGCATCCGCTCTGATGTTCTTGGAACCGGGTAGGTAGGAGACCACGTAATTAAAACGTGACAAGAACAGAGCCCATCTGGCCTGACGTGGTGTCAATCTCTTGGCCTCAGAGAGGTAGGTCAGATTCTTGTGGTCCGTCAGGATGAGAACCGGAACCACCGAGCCCTCGAGCAAGTGCCTCCATTCTTTAAGGGCCTGCACGATGGCCAATAACTCCCTGTCACCAATCTGATAGTTGCACTCCGCGGAAGACAGTTTCCGGGAGTAAAACCCACAAGGAAGCAGAGGACCCTCTGGTGTTCTACGCTGAGACAGGAGGGCGCCTACTCCCGTCTCAGACGCGTCCACCTCGAGGACAAACGGCAACCCAGGGTTGGGATGCGACAGAATCGGAGCCGACACAAAGGCGGACTTTAGAGCCTCAAAAGCTCGGATGGCCTCGGGCGGCCAGACCTGGGGATTACTGCCCTTCCTGGTCAGATCCGTGAGAGGTTTGGCTAGCATGGAAAAGTCCCTGATGAACTTCCGATAATAATTGGCGAAGCCCAAAAAGCGCTGCAGGGCACGAAGACCACTGGGCTGGGGCCACTGTAAGACAGCCGAAACCTTCTCAGGATCCATGGAGAACCCCTCAGCGGAAATGATGTAACCTAAGAAGGTTACCTGGGATCGGTGAAATTCGCATTTCTCAAGCTTACCGAACAGCTTGTTCTCTCGTAACCGTTGCAACACTCGTCTGACATCCAGAATGTGGGCCTCCATGGATTCAGAATATACCAAGATGTCATCCAAATAGACCACCACACACTGCTGCAACAGGTCACGGAAAACATCGTTGATGAATTCCTGGAAGACTGCGGGCGCATTGCACAACCCAAAGGGCATAACCAAGGATTCATAATGACCGGTCCTGGTGTTAAACGCGGTCTTCCACTCATCGCCCGCCTTGATCCTTACCAGGTTATATGCCGCCCTCAGGTCGAGTTTGGTAAAGACCGTGGCCCCTTTGAGGCGATCGAACAGCTCGGAAATCAAGGGTATCGGGTAAGCGTTCTTGATCGTGATGCGATTGAGACCCCTGTAATCGATGCAAGGCCTCAACTCACCGCCCTTCTTTTTCACAAAGAAAAATCCAGCCCCTGCCGGGGACGAGGATTTGCGAATGTGTCCGCGTGAAAGCGCCTCCCTCACGTACTCCTCCATGGCCTCATTCTCCGCTACCGACAGTGGATAGACTTTGCCACGAGGAGGAACGGCACCAGATTGTAACTCTATGGCACAATCGTATGGGCGGTGCGGAGGTAGGGCAACCGCACGCACCTTATCGAATACATCCCGGTACTCCTCGTATTCAGGAGGCAACAGAGAGTCTGAGGAAGTACACAGCAACTTGACAGGCCCATGGATGCAACTAGCCCCACACTGCGGTGACCACGAGAGGATCTCGGCCGATCTCCAATCGAAAGTCGGATTATGCTTCTGGAGCCAGGGGTACCCCAAGACCACCGAGTAGTGTGGAGACGAAATAACCTGGAGACAGACCGACTCTCTGTGAACGGCACCAATGGCCATCCCCACTGGAAGGGTCTCCTGAGTCACGTGTGGCGGCAGAAGGGGTCTGCCGTCTATCGCCTCAAGAGCCAGTGGGGAACCTCGAGGCTGCAGAGGAATGGAATTGGCGGCAGCGAACACACTATCAATGAACAAACCACCAGCACCAGAGTCCACCAACGCCTGGGTCGTCACCGAGCCCCCGACCCAGGAGAGGACAACAGTAATCAGTGGTTTGTCAACACGGGAAACCGGGGACGAGGAGACTCCACCCAAGATCTGCCCCCGACAGGATCTCAGGTGCGAGCGTTTCCCGGACGGTTCGGGCATGCCAACCGAAAATGCCCACCGAGACCACAGTACATGCATCGGCCCTCGCGTCTCCGGAGTACCCTCTCCCCCTCGGACAGGCGAGCAAACCCCAGCTGCATGGGTTCACCCCCAGACAAGTCATCCCCAGGAGGCGTGGGAGGAGAGGGAGGCACGGGTGGGACAGCAAACGTAGGCGCCAATCTGTTAGAAGGCCTCCGCAGGCTCTCCTGAAAGGAAGGTCTCTCCCTGAGTCTGGTGTCAATCAAAATCAGGAAAGAAATAAGAGACTCGAGCTCCACAGGTAGGTCCTTAGCTGCAACCTCATCCTTCAAGGCATCCGAGAGACCATGAGAGAAAGCAGCGACCAGAGCCTCATTATTCCAGCCCACCTCTGCTGCCAGGGTACGAAACTCAATGGCGTATTCAGCTACGGATCGTGAACCCTGTCTGATGGACATAAGGAGCTTCGCAGCAGAGGCAGCACGAGCCGGCACATCGAATACCTTCCGAAGAGAAGCAACAAAACCGGAAAACTCGGCAACCACCGGATTGTTGTTCTCCCATAAAGGGCTGGCCCAGGCCAAGGCCTTGTCCGAGAGCAGCGAGATCAAGAAGCCCACCTTTGATCTCTCAGTAGGAAAGGCATGTGGCAGCAACTCGAAGTAAATGCCCACCTGGTTAAGGAAACCTCGGCACTGAGTTGGCTCTCCCCCAAAGCGCTGTGGAAGGGGGGCAGAACCGGTCATACCCCGAAACACCGCAGGCGCAGCAACAGGTGTCGGGGTAGACTCTGGCGCAACAACCGGAGCGGCAGTAGGAGCGGGCCCAGGAGCGACAACCGACCCATCGGCAACGGAAGCTAAATGAGCCGTGCGTTCAAGCAGGGTTTGCAACGCCACAGCAAACCGACCCAACAGGTGATCCTGCTGATCAAGTCTGGCAACCAGCGTAGGTAGCGAGGATGGCCCTGTACCGTCAGAATTCATGGCTTGGTCCTAATGTCATGGAACCATGAACCAGACGTACAACAAGAGATGAGTGGAAATAAGAAGGCTTTATTGAAAATAAAGCTGTAAGGCAAAAGTCCAAACGGATGGCTAAACCGAAGCAGGGTCTTGCGAAACCAGAGATCAGGAACCAGAAGGGTAGTCAGATGAAGCCAGGATCAGGAACCAACAGGGTAGTCAGACGAAGCCAGGATCAGGAATCAGCAGGGTAGTCAGACGAAGCCAGGATCAGGAACCAGAAGCAGCAGCAGTCTTAGAAGCATGTGAGCACAGGAGGACCAAGCAGGGAACTGAAGCCACAGACCTCCTATATATATGAGCTAGGCATCCAGCTCCTCCCAGTGGGAAGGAGGAGCCGCAGGGTGGGAGGCTACAAGAAACCCAGAAACCAAGATGGCCGCCAGCACATGTCAAACGAAGGAGAACAGCAAGGAGGTAAGACCATGACACTGACTTCCCTTTTTTCAGTTTGACAGAGTAACCTGCAGTTTGAAGTTTACATGGCTATCCTGAAAGAAAAAGGATATGTTTTTTTGTGCCTTCTATTGGAACCTGACATGTTATAAGCCCACTCATCAATGTGTTTGTTATTCCTGGGAGGAAAGGAGGGAAGGAAGGAACCCAGCCCCTTTGAGTACTGTGACAACTACTACCACCAACACCACTACAACTCCCATTCTTCTCCTTAACTTCACTCTGGGTTGCTGCATATATATCATGGAGAAAATTCATAATTAGTCTACGCCAGTCTTGTAGCTTACAGAAGTTGCACATTTGGATGCAAGTGCAGGTTTGCAGCCTTCTCTGCACCTTTTCCATGTTTGAAAAAGTAGATGGGTCCTGAGCGGGACAAGAAGGACCCTTGGCAGGTCAGCCATGTCCCTCCAAATGTACCAGTATGTGCACTAGAAAACTGCTGCCCATTACAGCTGAAGGATGCGGGCATATAATTTGTTCTGCCCAGCAAGGTTAGGGAAAATTATTACAGATCACGTCTGCCAGAGCTTTGGTATTTCTGTAGTGATTAATGTGGATATAGCACCATCTAGCGGTGTTAAATTGTATTAAATGTTGTTTTTCTTGTTACAAAGACTGCTGCATTGTGGGTGGTGCAAAGCATTGTGGGAGTGCAAAGCATCCTGGGAAAGAGAAGTCTCCAGGACACAGTACAGAACTGTCCTATGCATGTCTCGTTTTTCAAACTCCACCATCCTTGTAAAATCATATCTGGTGAGAGATCTACCTTTGTTTCAGGGACATTTAGTTATGCGGAGGTGTTCAGTTAGTTAATAGTTATAATTGTTACTAAGGGAGTTACTACTGTTAGCTAGCCATGCAATCCTATGTATAGGCAGCCATTTTACCATGTGCTTTCACTGATGACTGTTATTGGTATAGTATGTGCTATGCTTTATACTTATACATGTTATTTGTATTCTTATAGTTTTACCAATCAAATGTACAATCTCTCACTCATACGTACCGTGCAGAGAGTACAACCTGTTGACCAATAAACAAGTAAGAATACAAAGAACAGTCCTCTTGTTTGGAAGACCGGAATGGTTTATGCTGAATATCAGACTGCACACTGTGTGAACAGTGCAGTTTCTAGGTAAAATTTCTATCAGGGCGAGTGTCAAAAAAAACTCCCCCCCCCACCCCCCCCGGTAACAGACAGGCAGGCAGGCAGTGCGGGCGGCGGTGCTGACCTCACTCACTGTACGTCACGCAGTGCGTGAGGTACAGTGAGTGAGCGCCGCCGCCCGCACTGCCTGCCTGTGGGGGGACATTATTTTTAATAAGGATCACTATGGACATTATTTAGAATGGAGGCTGCTGTGGATGTCATTATAACTGTATAATGTCTGATAGGCCTAGTCCTGAGTTATATTACCCTGCCCTGTATAATAATGTACCCTGATACCCCTTAGTTATATTACTCCAGCGGGGTAATATAACTAGGGTATCAGGGATGGGTACATTATTATACAGGGCATGGGCAGGGTAATATAACTCAGCTCAGGACTAGGCCTATCAGACATTATACAGTTATAATGAGTAATGACACCCACAGCAGCCTCCATTCTAAATAATGTCCATAGTGATCCTTATTAAACTTAATGTCCCCCACAGTGACAGTGGCCCCCATTTTCATGTCTCCCACAGTGGCCCCCCCATTGTAATTAATTCCCCCCATTGTAATTAATTCCCCCCCATTGCAATTAATGCCCCCCCCCATTGTAATTAATGCCCCCCCAGACCATCACTCGCCTCACAGCAGGCATCAGCACTGCTCAGGGGCTCAGGGCGGGCGGTAACAGGCAGGCAGTGCGGCGCTCACTCAGTCACTGTATGTCACGCGCCTGCGCCGCCTAGTGGGAGGAGCAGGCGCGTGACGTCAGTAAGTCTGACCAGGGCCGGTGCAAGGATTTTTGCCGCCCTAGGCAAGATAAAAATTGGCACCCCCGCCCCCCCCCCCCCCCCTTATCAGATCCGGAATTGCAGACCCGGATCCGCAATTCCGAACCTGAAAAAAAATAGTACATGTCCTATTCTTGTCCCCAATAACGGACAAGAATAGGCATATTCTCTTAGTGCCGGCAATGTGCGGTCCGCAAAATGTAGTATTAATAACTAAACAATTAAATAATACACATATTGCATTGTCTACTTACCACCAGGACAATTAGATGATCTGGTCTCTGGCTGCAGTCTGGCGCTTGGTCTGGCTCTGCGGACTCCCTTGTCACTCTCTTCTCCCCCCCCTCCCTTGTCACTCTCTTCTCCCCCCCCCTCCCTTGTCACTCTCTTCTCCCCCCCCCTCCCTTGTCACTCTCTTCTCCCCCCCCCCTCCCTTGTCACTCTCTTCCCCCCCTCCCTTGTCACTCTCTTCCCCCCCTCCCTTGTCACTCTCTTCTCCCCCCCCCTCCCTTGTCACTCTCATTCTACTACTCCCCCCCCCTCTTGTCACTCTCATTCTACTACTCCCCCCCCCTCTTATTCTACTACTCCCCCCCCCTCTTATTCTACTACTTCCCCCCCCCCCTCTCTCTTGTCACTCTCAGTCTCATTCTACTCCCCCCCCCCCCTCACTCTCATTTCCTCCCCCTTGTCACCTCTAATGTAGCGTGGCCGAGCTCTGTTCGCTCCGCGGTACAGGAGCTTTTGTTTCCTGTACCCGGCTGACAGGAAGTGCTCACTTAGTGTGCACTTCCTTTCAGTCCGGCCGGGTACAAGAAACAAATGCTCCTGTACCGCGGACCGGACCGAACAGAGCTCGGCCACGCTACACTAATAACTCAGCAGTCTGCAGCCTGCGCAGCACTGAGCCGGCCGCTCAGGAGGCTCAGCATGAGGGGCGCCGCCGATCATTTACCTTCATAACGATTTTTTTTTTTTTTTTTTACCTCAACGGGTGCCCCCTGCTGCTGACAGCGCCCCGGGCGGCCGCCCGTCCCGCCCGCCCCTAGAAACGGCCCTGTGTGTGAACATGTATGAAGACAGAACAGACTTTATTTTCTGGTGCACAGCACTCCCAAAGATGTACCAAAATGATTACTTCTTAAGGAAAATGTGTCACCAAAAATGTTTTCTGGCAATTAAACCAGAGGACAATAGTGATGAGCGGCAGGGGCAAGATTCGAATTCGCAATATTTTGCGAATATTTGCTAGAATATGTCATAATTCGCGAATTCAAGATTATTTTCTTGATCGTGAAAAATCTGCAATGTAATATTCATGTAATGCGCTCGAAATACAGGCGTGAGTCACTATAGCAAAATTTTTCAAGCTGCTAGAAGTTTCCTGAGACTGTAGAAAATAGTTGGCACGGCAGAACATTAGAATAGCTTTATATGCAGATAGAGTGCTCCATATATATTCGCGATTGCGAAATCGGCACCAATCATGTGACTATTTTGGCGCAATATGTGCAACTTCACATTTTAACAGGTCTGACTACTTATTAGTGATTGGTGCACTAAGTATTGTTGGGAACTTGTGATATTACATCACTATATCTGTATGTAGCAGCAGAACACTATAGCTACACTATATCCCTATCTAACCTACACTGACTATCTCCCACTAACTATCTGTATTGTATATATATAAGCTAACTAACTATCTAATGTAATGACACAGGAAAGCAGAGAGCACAGCAATTACACTGCTGTCTCTGTCAGATCTCCAAAATACTGCATGCAAGGGCTGCTGGGGAGGTTCTTATATAGTAAGGGGTAGGCAGACAAAGACATTGCAGCCTTCTCATTGGCCCACAAGCAAGAAGGGAGATTACGGTTGAAAAAAAAATCTAGAATATTAGAAATTACGAATATATGTCACTATATTCTAAATATTTGCGAATTCTCAAAGTGCCAATATTCACTATTAATATTCGCTATTCGAATATTCGAGCCCAACACTAGAGAACAACACACATCTCCGTTTAGTCTAATCTGTTTTTATTTTCTGATTGTAGATTTATTTATTCTATTCCCTGAACATTATTATGAGGGCGGCCATCTTGCCTGAACTGTTCTTAACAGCATTTAGAAACCATTGAGATAATCGCTTTACAGCAGCCACACGGTCCATTGACACAGTGGACCTCATTGACTTCTATGGAGAGTTTTCTGGGCATGCTCTGTGACCTGTGCAGAGGTCAGTGTACAAGGAAAGAATAGATAAGATGTGACAATCACCTAATGTGACTGGTGGATCCTGTCTTATCTATACACTAAGGTGATATCATTATAGGCATTATTAGAATGACAGATAAGCAGAAAACTGCAGTAAAATGATCTGTACAGACCAAGAAGTGGCCCCTATTATTAGGCTTAGTGGTCAGTGCAAAAACTGATTTAACTGCTTACTGACCAGCCTGTTTTGGACTTTCTGACCAAGCTTTTTTTTTCTTTTTCGCTTTCAAAGTGGTATAACCTTTTTATTTTTCCATCTATGTAGCCATATGAGGGCTTGTTTTTGTGGGACAAGTTATAGTTTTTAATGACACCATTTTGGGCTACAAATAACTTACTGATTAACTTTCATTATCACTTTCTGGGAGGGAGATGGGAAAAATCTGCAATACTGCCAATACGTTTTTACATTGTAACTTTTTTGGCATTCAATTCTCGGCATATATAACATGATACCGTTATTATATGGGTCAATACAATTACAAGATACCAAATACATTTTGTTTTTATTAAGTTTTACTACTTTTGAGAAAAAATAAAAACTTTTAGAAAAAGATAAAAACCTTTTTGCATCGCCGTTTCTTAAGACCCATAACTATTTTTCTTTCTATGGAGCTTGCTCCATAGAAAGAACAACTTGTAGTTGTCTTGCTCCTTGCTCCATTGAAAGACAACTTGTAGTTTTCAATGGTATCTTTTTGGGAAAATAATACTTTTTGGTCGCTTTTTATAACTTTTTTGGGTGGAGACCCGTGGCGTAGCTATCAGGGAAGCAGGGGAAGCGAATGCTTCGGGGCCTAAGCCCAGAAGGGGCCCAAGAGCAGTACTGAATCTAGGGCTGCCCCTACTCACAACTGCTACACTTTATAGAAGCAGATGTGACTTACAGCAGCAGCGCTGGAGCTCCTTCCACTGAACGTTCTTACAGTGGTGTTGCAAGGGGGGTGCGGGCCGCACCGGCAACTTGCACACTTCTCATTCTCATTTACAAATCCCAGGCATAGTCATCTCAGGAGAGGATGTGTCTGGGATTCGAACCCACGATCTTCTGTATCTTTGTATTTCAGAAAAGTTTCTGCTGGGATTTGAACCTATGACCTTCTGTATCAGAGGCAAAGCATTTACCCACACAGCCATAAGAGCTGCAATGCTTGTAATTTTTATTTTTTTATTTTTTTATACCCGACTGTTGCTGCTATGGGAGGAGCGGGAGGCACTTGATACTGGCACATGGGGAGGGGGGTTGGCACCTGATACTGGCACATGGGGGGGTTGGCACTATGATACTGGCACATGGGGGTGGGGGGGGTTGGCACTATGATACTGGCACATGGGGGCGGAGGAGAGAGGCACTTGATACTGGCACATGGGGGGGCGGAGAGAGGCACTTGATACTGGCACTATTGGGGGGGTGGCACTATGATACTGGGACATGGGGGGAGGAGAGAGGCACTTGATACTGGCACATGGGGGAGTTTGGCACTATGATACTGGCACATGGGGGGTGGGAAGGAGAGAGGCACTTGATACTGGCACTTTTTTTTGGGGGGGGATGTCACTATGATACTGGGACATGTGGGGGGGATGAGAGAGGCACTTGATACTGGCACATGATGGGGGGCATCTATGGGGACACTTACTGGCACATTATTGGAGGGCATTATGGGGCACACTAGGCTGGCAGCCTATCAGAGGCCGGACACTGAGGGCATCTACTGGGGCATTTTATACTGGTACATTATGGGGGGCACTAGCAGGAAGGGGGAGAGGAGAACTATGGGGGAATTTACTGGGGGCACTATATAGGGGTATTTTATACTGGCACATTATGGGGGGCACTATGGGGATATTAGCTCAACTGGGGGCATTACAAGGGGGTATTTCTTGCATTGTAACATTATAAGGAAAATTATTTCTACTGGGGGGGGGGGGCATTATGGTGGGCTTTATTACTCACCCATTGTATGACCCCCTAGTAGCAGCACCAGCCTCTCCCTGCTCTGCTATCCCTCTGCCCCTTCTCCGAGTCCTTATTTGAAATCTTTCTCATTAGGATAAAACACAACATCAGCTCCGCCGAGCCCCCGGCCACAGTGTTGAAGTGGTGTCCGAGATCCCCAAGGGCCAAGCCAAGTAATTGTAAGTTTTCATGTGGAGTATGTTTGTTATACACATATAACATACACTGTCTTAGGTGAGTCAGGAAACTCTGTGTTAGTTAGAGCCTTGCCGGGCAAGTGTTTATTATTTTGTCATTTTGTTGTTGCTGGTGTTGCACAATAATGCACTGTTTGGACCTGAAACCTGGTGTCCTATAGCCATATCTGTGAGAATGACCCCCAGAGAAGAGCTAACCTCCCACAGTATATATATATATATATATATATATATATATATATACACAGTGTATATATATATATATTTTCAGTATATATGTCCATATATGTGTTGAGTGCATTTGTGAGTCTGTCCATATATGTTGTGAGTGCGTCCATGTATGTGGTGAGTGCGTGTATGATTGCATCCATGTATGTTGTGAGTGCCTGTATGATTGCGTCCATGTATGTGGTGAGTGTCTGTATGAGTGCATCCATGTATGTGGTGAGTGTCTGTATGAGTGCGTCCATGTATGTGGTGAGTGTCTGTATGAGTGCGTTCATGTATGTGGGGAGTGCGTGTATGCAGGGCCGGCTCCAGGTTCATGTGGGCCCTTGGGCGATAAATCCCAGTGGGCCTCCATGAGGCATTTTTTTACATTGACATGTCCCCCTGTGGCTCCCACACGGTATAATGACACCCAGTGGCCCCTATACAGTATAATGACTACTAGTGGCCCTTCACACAGTATAATGAACCCCCAATTCCCCCCCCGCACTGTATAATGACCACCCGTGGCCCTGCATTCAGAATAATAACCCCCAGTCGCCCCCTTTCAGAATAATGACCCCCAGTAGCCCCCACACTGGGGGAATACTGTATGGAGGAGGCTCTGGGGGTCATTATACTGAATGGGGGGGTCATTGGTGATCATTATACTAAATGGGGGACACTGGGGGTCATTATACTATGTAAGGGGCCCTCACAGTGTGATGAATGACCCCCCAGTGGCCCCCTCACATACCTATCATTGCTGGAGAGCAGGGGAGCCGGCGGTCCTGTCATTCACTAACCGCAGCTCCCTGCGCTCCTTCTCTCCGGCGGCCCGCTGCAGCAGTGAGCCAGGCCTGGAGGAGAGAAGGAGATGTGCAGTGATGTAGCTAGAACTGACTGGGCCCCACAGCAAATTTTAGTACGCCTCCCTCCCCCCCAATGTGTGTTCACATCACGTTTTTCCTATCGGTTTGATGTATACAAATGTGCAGCACTCCACGTTTTTGTATCCTGCAGAGTCAAGTAAAAAATGCATACGTTAACGTATATGTCTTTTTACAATGGAACTGTATGGTGAACGGACGCCACTGTACGGCATCAGTCTGAGGCATCTGGTAATGTACGCATTTTTGGTATACATTAAATGGATAGCACAAATGGGATGTGAACTCAGCCCTAGTGTCAGAATAAGCCCCAGTACACAGCTGAGCAGCGTGGCGGAGAAGGGAGGCCGCCATGTAGTGACAGAGCGCTACCTGGTCCTGATTGTCAGGGATGAGGACTGTGCTTCCCAAGGATCATTTTCTACTGGGAAATACAGGGCACAGTATAATACACTAGAATCTATATAATATAAAGATATTAGCCCTACCCCCGAATAATAATACAATTAGGGGGTCATTTATTATATAGAAATACGTCTATGTTAGGCATATTTCTGACACAGATTGTGGCACATAGGTCCTTAACACCGCAATCTGTATCTTTTCCCGCTCATGCCAGGTCTAAAAAAGTGGTGTGGGCATGGAAGGGGATACAGTTATGGCCATGCAGTTATTGGATACCACCGCCATATAGTGATAACACCGCCATACAATGATAACACCACCATACAGTGACCGGATAAAAAGGTATAAGAGGGCACAGTACAGGGAATGACAATGGGCACTGCACAGGGTGTGGTAAGAGGGCACAATGCAGGGTATAAAGGGGCACAGTACGGGGTGGGGGGCACAGTCACATGACCCTGTGACGTTAGCCGGTCCTTATGGTGAATGCTGTTCAGATGCCACCATAATGAGAGGCAGAGGAGTGAGACAGGGGCCCTGGATGGACAGGAGGGGTGGACACAGCAAGTAGGTGGAAGGGGCTCTGAGGGGAATTCATACAAGAAGTAGTGGCAGGAGGTCTGTGCAGGGCATCAATAGGAGATAGGAGGGCGAAACAGGAGGTCTGGATACATGAGGGAGGAAAGGAGACAGCAGTGGCCCCATGAGGATGAGATAGGACAGGATATGGGGGGGGGGGGGCAGGTGTCATGGAGGCAAACTGCTTAATGAAACAGTAACACAACTAAGGGCTCTTTCACACTTGCGTTTTTTTCTTCCGGCATAGAGTTCCGTCGTCGGGGCTCTATGCCGGAAGAATCCTGATCAGGATTTTCCTAATGCATTCTGAATGGAGTGAAATCCGTTCAGGATGCATCAGGATGTCTTCAGTTCCGGAACGGAACGTTTTTTGGCCGGAGAAAATACCGCAGCATGCTGCGCTTTTTGCTCCGGCCAAAAATCCCGAAGACTTGCCGCAAGGCCGGATCCGGAATGAATGCCCATTGAAAGGCATTGATCCGGATCCGGCCTTAAGCTAAACGTCGTTTCGGCGCATTGCCGGATCCGACGTTTAGCTTTTTTAGAGTGGTTACCATGGCTGCCGGGACGCTAAAGTCCTGGCAGCCATGGTAAAGTGTAGCGGGGAGCGGGGGAGCAGCATACTCACCGTCCGTGCGGCTCCCGGGGCGCTCCAGAGTGACGTCAGGGCGCCCCACGCACATGGATGACGTGATCGCATGGCACGTCATCCATGCGCATGGGGCGCTCTGACGTCACTCTGGAGCACCCCGGGAGCCGCGCGGACTGTAAGTATACCGCTCCCCTGCTCCCCGCTCCTACTATGGCAACCAGGACTTTAATAGCGTCCTGGGTGCCAAAGTAACACTGAATGCATTTTGAAGACGGATTCGGATTCGTCTATGCAACTGTTTATTACACTTGCGTTTTTCCGGATCCGGCGTGTAATTCCGGCAAGTGGAGTACAGGCCGGATCCGGACAACGCAAGTGTGAAAGAGGCCTAAATAGAATGAAGCAGCATCCAGCAGCAGATCGAAGAGTCCCCCCCTTCTATCCCACAGACAAGAGACAGTCACAGTGCAGACTCACTCACAGACTGTCTTCACACTTCTCTGCTCCAGCCCTGCGGTCTCTCTCCTCAGGCAGCATCCAGCATGTGTCCTGTGTAGAGGGGGCATGTCCTGTGTAGAGGGGGTGTGTCCTGAGTCTCTGCAGCTCAGAGGGCCCACCAAAGGGGTACTGCGTAAGTGAAATGACAGCAGTGAGAGCTCCCATCTGTATTGAGGGAAGTGCTCATAGCAGCTCAGTGGGCCCCCCCAGGAGCACTGGGCCCCAGCACTTGCCCGGGGATGCCGGGTTATGACGCCGGCCCTGCGTGTATGAGTGCGTCCATGGATGTGGGGAGTGTGTGTATGAATGCGTCCATTAAGTTGGGGAGGGGCCCTGCACAAAAATTTGCTGTGGGGCCCAGTCAGTTCTAGCTACGCCCCTGGTGGAGACTAAGCAAAAAGCAGCAATTCTGGCATTGTTTTTGTTGTTTTCTTTTAAGGCGTTCACCATATGGAATAATTCACACAACATTTTGTGTAGTGTGGGCTGTTATAGACTCAGCAATACAAAACATGTAGGGAGAGGGTAATTTTTGAAATTTTTTATTGGAAATGTGTTACTTATTTTCTTTTTACTTTTTTAACCATTTAATAGTCCCACATGGGGACTATAACAGGCAATCTTTTCATAACTTCTAAAATACAATGCACTATTCCTATAGTGCATTGCATTTTAATGTCAGTGCTATACTGACATTGACCAGAGAGGTGCAGCCTGCTGGGGAACACTCAAGGTGAGCCTGGGGCCTATACTAGGTCCCAGTTCAAAAAGTAAAACTGCAGTTTTACTTTTGGAACTTTACTGTCTGGGAACATAGGCCAGGGTCCAACACTGCTTGTGTAACCATTCCTACACCCAGCTACTTTCTTTAATGGTCTAACATAAATGCCATCTTATGCATTTCTGTCCAGGTCCTCTACATTGTGCAATGCTATGATTTCTATGCAATAGGGATGAGCGAACTCGAACTGTATAGTTCGGGTTCGTACCGAATTTTGGGGTGTCCGTGACACGGACCCGAACCCGGACATTTTCGTAAAAGTCCGGGTTCGGGTTCGGTGTTCGTCGCTTTCTTCGCGCTTTTGTGACGCTTTCTTGGCGCTTTTTGAAAGGCTGCAAAGCAGCCAATCAACAAGCGTCATACTACTTGCCCCAAGAGGCCATCACAGCCATGCCTACTATTGGCATGGCTGTGATTGGCCAGAGCACCATGTGACCCAGCCTCTATTTAAGCTGGAGTCACATAGCGCCGCCCGTCACTCTGCTCTGATTAGCGTAGGGAGAGGTTGCGGCTGCGACAGTAGGGCGAGATTAGGCAGATTAACTCCTCCAAAGGACTTGATTAACTGATCGATCTGCAGCTGTGGATCATTGAGCTGCTGATCCTCAATTGCTCACTGTTTTTAGGCTGCACAGACCGTTTGTCAGTCTCATTTTTCTGGGGTGATCGGCGGCCATTTTGTGTCTTGTGGTGCGCCAGCACAAGCTGCGACCAAGTGCATTTAACCCTCAATGGTGTGGTTGTTTTTTGGCTAAAGCCTACATCAGGGTGAAGCTGTCACACCAAGTGCATTTAACCAGCAATAGTCTGTTCATTTTTTGGCCATATACAAAATCAGGGGCAAGCTGCGCCTGTCACCAAGTGCATTTAACCCTCAATGGTGTGGTTGTTTTTTGGCTAAAGCCTACATCAGGGTGAAGCTGTGACACCAAGTGCATTTAACCAGCAATAGTCTGTTCATTTTTTGGCCATATACAAAATCAGGGGCAAGCTGCGCCTGTCACCAAGTGCATTTAACCCTCAATGGTGTGGTTGTTTTTTGGCTAAAGCCTACATCAGGGTGAAGCTGTCACACCAAGTGCATTTAACCAGCAATAGTCTGTTCATTTTTTGGCCATATACAAAATCAGGGGCAAGCTGCGCCTGTCACCAAGTGCATTTAACCCTCAATGGTGTGGTTGTTTTTTGGCTAAAGCCTACATCAGGGTGAAGCTGTCACACCAAGTGCATTTAACCAGCAATAGTCTGTTTATTTTTTGGCCATATCCCAGTCTAATTCTGTCACTAAATCCATACCGGTCACCCAGCGCCTAAATACTAGGCCTCAAATTTATATCCAGCTAAATCTGTCCCTAGTGCTGTAGCTGGGCGAGTTATTTAGTGTCCGTTCAAGCACATTTCTTGTTCTGGGTTGAAATACAATTCCCAATTTAGCAATTTCATAATTTAGTGGTTCCTGCTATATCAGAGCTATTTGAAATCTATCCCAAAAAGGGTATATAATATTGAAGGTGCACATTGGGTCATTCAGAATAACTTCACACACACCCGCTACTGTGTATTTCCAAGTCTAATTCTGTCACTAAACCCATACCTGTCACCCAGCGCCTAAATACTAGGCCTCAAATTTAAATCCCTCTAAATCTCTCGTTACCCACCGCTGTACTGTTGTTGCTGGGCAAGATATTTAGTGTCCGTCAAAGCACATTTTTTGTTCTGGGTTGAAGTACAATTCCCAATTTAGCAATTTCATAATTTAGTGGTTTCTGCTATATCAGAGCTATTTGAAATCTATCCCTAAAAGGGTATATAATATTGAAGGTGCACATAGGGTCATTCAGAATAACTTCACACACACGCTTCTGTGCATTTCCAAGTCTAATTCTGTCACTAAATCCATACCGGTGACCCAGCGCCTAAATACTAGGCCTCAAATTTAAATCCCTCTAAATCTCTCGTTACCCACCGCTGTACTGTTGTTGCTGGGCAAGATATTTAGTGTCCGTCAAAGCACATTTTTTGTTCTGGGTTGAAGTACAATTCCCAATTTAGCAATTTCATAATTTAGTGGTTTCTGCTATATCAGAGCTATTTGAAATCTATCCCTAAAAGGGTATATAATATTGAAGGTGCACATAGGGTCATTCAGAATAACTTCACACACACGCTTCTGTGCATTTCCAAGTCTAATTCTGTCACTAAATCCATACCGGTGACCCAGCGCCTAAATACTAGGCCTCAAATTTAAATCCCTCTAAATCTCTCGTTACCCACCGCTGTACTGTTGTTGCTGGGCAAGATATTTAGTGTCCGTCAAAGCACATTTTTTGTTCTGGGTTGAAGTACAATTCCCAATTTAGCAATTTCATAATTTAGTGGTTTCTGCTATATCAGAGCTATTTGAAATCTATCCCTAAAAGGGTATATAATATTGAAGGTGCACATAGGGTCATTCAGAATAACTTCACACACACGCTTCTGTGCATTTCCAAGTCTAATTCTGTCACTAAATCCATACCGGTGACCCAGCGCCTAAATACTAGGCCTCAAATTTAAATCCCTCTAAATCTCTCGTTACCCACCGCTGTACTGTTGTTGCTGGGCAAGATATTTAGTGTCCGTCAAAGCACATTTTTTGTTCTGGGTTGAAGTACAATTCCCAATTTAGCAATTTCATAATTTAGTGGTTTCTGCTATATCAGAGCTATTTGAAATCTATCCCTAAAAGGGTATATAATATTGAAGGTGCACATAGGGTCATTCAGAATAACTTCACACACACGCTTCTGTGCATTTCCAAGTCTAATTCTGTCACTAAATCCATACCGGTGACCCAGCGCCTAAATACTAGGCCTCAAATTTAAATCCCTCTAAATCTCTCGTTACCCACCGCTGTACTGTTGTTGCTGGGCAAGATATTTAGTGTCCGTCAAAGCACATTTTTTGTTCTGGGTTGAAGTACAATTCCCAATTTAGCAATTTCATAATTTAGTGGTTTCTGCTATATCAGAGCTATTTGAAATCTATCCCTAAAAGGGTATATAATATTGAAGGTGCACATAGGGTCATTCAGAATAACTTCACACACACGCTTCTGTGCATTTCCAAGTCTAATTCTGTCACTAAATCCATACCGGTGACCCAGCGCCTAAATACTAGGCCTCAAATTTAAATCCCTCTAAATCTCTCGTTACCCACCGCTGTACTGTTGTTGCTGGGCAAGATATTTAGTGTCCGTCAAAGCACATTTTTTGTTCTGGGTTGAAGTACAATTCCCAATTTAGCAATTTCATAATTTAGTGGTTTCTGCTATATCAGAGCTATTTGAAATCTATCCCTAAAAGGGTATATAATATTGAAGGTGCACATAGGGTCATTCAGAATAACTTCACACACACGCTTCTGTGCATTTCCAAGTCTAATTCTGTCACTAAATCCATACCGGTCACCCAGCGCCTAAATACTAGGCCTCAAATTTATATCCCGCTGAATTTGAATACAATACATTGGGCCAAATAATATATTTGTTGTTGTGGTGAACCATAACAATGAGAAAAACATCTAGTAAGGGACGCGGACGTGGACATGGTCGTGGTGGTGTTAGTGGACCCTCTGGTGCTGGGAGAGGACGTGGCCGTTCTGCCACATCCACACGTCCTAGTGTACCAACTACCTCAGGTCCCAGTAGCCGCCAGAATTTACAGCGATATATGGTGGGGCCCAATGCCGTTCTAAGGATGGTAAGGCCTGAGCAGGTACAGGCATTAGTCAATTGGGTGGCCGACAGTGGATCCAGCACGTTCACATTATCTCCCACCCAGTCTTCTGCAGAAAGCGCACAGATGGCGCCTGAAAACCAACCCCATCAGTCTGTCACATCACCCCCATGCATACCAGGGAAACTGTCTCAGCCTCAAGTTATGCAGCAGTCTCTTATGCTGTTTGAAGACTCCGCTGGCAGGGTTTCCCAAGGGCATCCACCTAGCCCTTCCCCAGCGGTGAAAGACATAGAATGCACTGACGCACAACCACTTATGTTTCCTGATGATGAGGACATGGGAATACCACCTCAGCATGTCTCTGATGATGACGAAACACAGGTGCCAACTGCTGCGTCTTTCTGCAGTGTGCAGACTGAACAGGAGGTCAGGGATCAAGACTGGGTGGAAGACGATGCAGGGGACGATGAGGTCCTAGACCCCACATGGAATGAAGGTCGTGCCACTGACTTTCACAGTTCGGAGGAAGAGGCAGTGGTGAGACCGAGCCAACAGCGTAGCAAAAGAGGGAGCAGTGGGCAAAAGCAGAACACCCGCCGCCAAGAGACTCCGCCTGCTACTGACCGCCGCCATCTGGGACCGAGCACCCCAAAGGCAGCTTCAAGGAGTTCCCTGGCATGGCACTTCTTCAAACAATGTGCTGACGACAAGACCCGAGTGGTTTGCACGCTGTGCCATCAGAGCCTGAAGCGAGGCATTAACGTTCTGAACCTGAGCACAACCTGCATGACCAGGCACCTGCATGCAAAGCATGAACTGCAGTGGAGTAAACACCTTAAAACCAAGGAAGTCACTCAGGCTCCCCCTGCTACCTCTTCTGCTGCTGCCGCCTCGGCCTATTCTGCTGCTGCCGCCTCGGCCTCTTCCTCCGCCTCTGGAGGAACGTTGGCACCTGCCGCCCAGCAAACAGGGGATGTACCACCAACACCACCACCACCACCTCCGTCACCAAGCGTCTCAACCATGTCACACGCCAGCGTTCAGCTCTCCATCTCACAAACATTTGATAGAAAGCGTAAATTCCCACCTAGCCACCCTCGATCCCTGGCCCTGAATGCCAGCATTTCTAAACTACTGGCCTATGAAATGCTGTCATTTAGGCTGGTGGACACAGACAGCTTCAAACAGCTCATGTCGCTTGCTGTCCCACAGTATGTTGTTCCCAGCCGGCACTACTTCTCCAAGAGAGCCGTGCCTTCCCTGCACAACCAAGTATCCGATAAAATCAAGTGTGCACTGCGCAACGCCATCTGTAGCAAGGTCCACCTAACCACAGATACGTGGACCAGTAAGCACGGCCAGGGACGCTATATCTCCCTAACTGCACACTGGGTAAATGTAGTGGCAGCTGGGCCCCAGGCGGAGAGCTGTTTGGCGCACGTCCTTCCGCCGCCAAGGATCGCAGGGCAACATTCTTTGCCTCCTGTTGCCACCTCCTCCTTCTCGGCTTCCTCCTCCTCTTCTTCCACCTGCTCATCCAGTCAGCCACACACCTTCACCACCAACTTCAGCACAGCCCGGGGTAAACGTCAGCAGGCCATTCTGAAACTCATATGTTTGGGGGACAGGCCCCACACCGCACAGGAGTTGTGGCGGGGTATAGAACAACAGACCGACGAGTGGTTGCTGCCGGTGAGCCTCAAGCCCGGCCTGGTGGTGTGTGATAATGGGCGAAATCTCGTTGCAGCTCTGGGACTAGCCAATTTGACGCACATCCCTTGCTTGGCGCATGTGCTGAATTTGGTGGTGCAGAAGTTCATTCACAACTACCCCGACATGTCAGAGCTGCTGCATAAAGTGCGGGCCGTCTGTTCGCGCTTCCGGCGTTCACATCCTGCCGCTGCTCGCCTGTCTGCGCTACAGCGTAACTTCGGCCTTCCCGCTCACCGCCTCATATGCGACGTGCCCACCAGGTGGAACTCCACCTTGCACATGCTGGACAGACTGTGCGAGCAGCAGCAGGCCATAGTGGAGTTTCAGCTGCAGCACGCACGGGTCAGTCGCACTACAGAACAGCACCACTTCACCACCAATGACTGGGCCTCCATGCGAGACCTGTGTGCCCTGTTGCGCTGTTTCGAGTACTCCACCAACATGGCCAGTGGCGATGACACCGTTATCAGCGTTACAATACCACTTCTATGTCTCCTTGAGAAAACACTTAGGGCGATGATGGAACAGGAGGTGGCCCAGGAGGAGGAGGAGGAGGATGAGGAAGAGGGGTCATTTTTAGCACTTTCAGGCCAGTCTCTTCGAAGTGACTCAGAGGGAGGTTTTTTGCAACAGCAGAGGCCAGGTACAAATGTGGCCAGCCAGGGCCCACTACTGGAGGACGAGGAGGACGAGGATGAGGAGGAGGTGGAGGAGGATGAGGATGAAGCATGGTCACAGCGGGGTGGCACCCAACGCAGCTCGGGTCCATCACTGGTGCGTGGCTGGGGGGAAAGGCAGGACGATGACGATACGCCTCCCACAGAGGACAGCTTGTCCTTACCCCTGGGCAGCCTGGCACACATGAGCGACTACATGCTGCAGTGCCTGCGCAACGACAGCAGAGTTGCCCACATTTTAACCTGTGCGGACTACTGGGTTGCCACCCTGCTGGATCCACGCTACAAAGACAATGTGCCCACCTTACTTCCTGCACTGGAGCGTGATAGGAAGATGCGCGAGTACAAGCGCACGTTGGTAGACGCGCTACTGAGAGCATTCCCAAATGTCACAGGGGAACAAGTGGAAGGCCAAGGCAGAGGAGGAGCAAGAGGTCGCCAAGGCAGCTGTGTCACGGCCAGCTCCTCTGAGGGCAGGGTTAGCATGGCAGAGATGTGGAAAACTTTTGTCAACACGCCACAGCTAACTGCACCACCACCTGATACGCAACGTGTTAGCAGGAGGCAACATTTCACTAACATGGTGGAACAGTACGTGTGCACACCCCTCCACGTACTGACTGATGGTTCGGCCCCATTCAACTTCTGGGTCTCTAAATTGTCCACGTGGCCAGAGCTAGCCTTTTATGCCTTGGAGGTGCTGGCCTGCCTGGCAGCCAGCGTTTTGTCTGAACGTGTATTCAGCACGGCAGGGGGCGTCATTACAGACAAACGCAGCCGCCTGTCTACAGCCAATGTGGACAAGCTGACGTTCATAAAAATGAACCAGGCATGGATCCCACAGGACCTGTCCGTCCCTTGTCCAGATTAGACATTAACTACCTCCCCATAACCATATATTATTGGACTCCAGGGCACTTCCTCATTCAATCCTATTTTTATTTTCATTTTACCATTATATTGCGATGCTACCCAAAGTTGAATGAACCTCTCCTCTGCCTGTGTGCTAGGCCTAAATATATGCCAATGGACTGTTGCAGTGGTGGCTGACATGAAGCCTGATTCTCTGCTATGACATGCAGACTAATTCTCTGCTGACATGAAGCCAGATTGTCTGTTACGGGACCTCTCTCCTCTGCCTGGGTGCTGGGCCTAAATTTATGACAATGGACTGTTGCAGTGGTGGCTGACGTGAAGCCTGATTCTCTGCTATGACATGCAGACTGATTCTCTGCTGACATGAAGCCAGATCCTCTGTTACGGGACCTCTCTCCTCTGCCTGGGTGCTGGGCCTAAATTTATGACAATGGACTGTTGCAGTGGTGGCTGACGTGAAGCCTGATTCTCTGCTATGACATGCAGACTGATTCTCTGCTGACATGAAGCCAGATCCTCTGTTACGGGACCTCTCTCCTCTGCCTGGGTGCTGGGCCTGAATATATGCCAATGGACTGTTGCAGTGGTGGGTGACGTGAAGCCTCATTCTCTGCTATGACATGCAGACTAATTCTCTGCTGACATGAAGCCAGATTGTCTGTTACGGGACCTTTCTCCTCTGCCTGGGTTCTGGGCCTAAATTTATGAAAATTGACTCTTACAGTGGTGGGTGACGTGAAGCCTGATTCTCTGCTATGATATGAAGACTGATTCTCTGCTGACATGAAGCCAGATTGTCTGTTACGGGACCTTTCTCCTCTGCCTGGGTTCTGGGCCTAAATTTATGAAAATTGACTCTTACAGTGGTGGGTGACGTGAAGCCTGATTCTCTGCTATGATATGAAGACTGATTCTCTGCTGACATGAAGCCAGATTGTCTGTTACGGGACCTTTCTCCTCTGCCTGGGTTCTGGGCCTAAATTTATGAAAATTGACTCTTACAGTGGTGGGTGACGTGAAGCCTGATTCTCTGCTATGATATGAAGACTGATTCTCTGCTGACATGAAGCCAGATTGTCTGTTACGGGACCTTTCTCCTCTGCCTGGGTTCTGGGCCTAAATTTATGAAAATTGACTCTTACAGTGGTGGGTGACGTGAAGCCTGATTCTCTGCTATGATATGAAGACTGATTCTCTGCTGACATGAAGCCAGATTGTCTGTTACGGGACCTTTCTCCTCTGCCTGGGTTCTGGGCCTAAATTTATGAAAATTGACTCTTACAGTGGTGGGTGACGTGAAGCCTGATTCTCTGCTATGATATGAAGACTGATTCTCTGCTGACATGAAGCCAGATTGTCTGTTACGGGACCTTTCTCCTCTGCCTGGGTTCTGGGCCTAAATTTATGAAAATTGACTCTTACAGTGGTGGGTGACGTGAAGCCTGATTCTCTGCTATGATATGAAGACTGATTCTCTGCTGACATGAAGCCAGATTGTCTGTTACGGGACCTTTCTCCTCTGCCTGGGTTCTGGGCCTAAATTTATGAAAATTGACTCTTACAGTGGTGGGTGACGTGAAGCCTGATTCTCTGCTATGATATGAAGACTGATTCTCTGCTGACATGAAGCCAGATTGTCTGTTACGGGACCTTTCTCCTCTGCCTGGGTTCTGGGCCTAAATTTATGAAAATTGACTCTTACAGTGGTGGGTGACGTGAAGCCTGATTCTCTGCTATGATATGAAGACTGATTCTCTGCTGACATGAAGCCAGATTGTCTGTTACGGGACCTTTCTCCTCTGCCTGGGTTCTGGGCCTAAATTTATGAAAATTGACTCTTACAGTGGTGGGTGACGTGAAGCCTGATTCTCTGCTATGATATGAAGACTGATTCTCTGCTGACATGAAGCCAGATTGTCTGTTACGGGACCTTTCTCCTCTGCCTGGGTTCTGGGCCTAAATTTATGAAAATTGACTCTTACAGTGGTGGGTGACGTGAAGCCTGATTCTCTGCTATGATATGAAGACTGATTCTCTGCTGACATGAAGCCAGATTGTCTGTTACGGGACCTTTCTCCTCTGCCTGGGTTCTGGGCCTAAATTTATGAAAATTGACTCTTACAGTGGTGGGTGACGTGAAGCCTGATTCTCTGCTATGATATGAAGACTGATTCTCTGCTGACATGAAGACAGATTCTCTGTTACGGGACCTCTCTCCTCTGCCTGTGTGTGTGCTGGGCCTAAATATATGCCAATGGACTGTTGCAGTGGTGGCTGACGTGAAGCCTCATTCTCTGCTATGACATGCAGACTAATTCTCTGCTGACATGAAGACAGATTCTCTGTTACGGGACCTCTCTCCTCTGCCTGTGTGTGTGCTGGGCCTAAATATATGCCAATGGACTGTTGCAGTGGTGGCTGACGTGAAGCCTCATTCTCTGCTATGACATGCAGACTAATTCTCTGCTGACATGAAGCCAGATTGTCTGTTACGGGACCTCTCTCCTCTGCCTGTGTGTGTGCTGGGCCTAAATATATGCCAATGGACTGTTGCAGTGGTGGCTGACGTGAAGCCTCATTCTCTGCTATGACATGCAGACTAATTCTCTGCTGACATGAAGACAGATTCTCTGTTACGGGACCTCCCTCCTCTGCCTGGGTGCTGGGCCTAAATATATGCCAATGGACTGTTGCAGTGGTGGCTGACGTGAAGCCTCATTCTCTGCTATGACATGCAGACTAATTCTCTGCTGACATGAAGACAGATTCTCTGTTACGGGACCTCTCTCCTCTGCCTGGGTGCCGGGGCCTAAATATCTGAGAATGGACTGTTCCAGTGGTGGGTGACGGGAAGCCAGATTCTCTGCTATGGAACCTCTCTCCAATTGATTTTGGTTAATTTTTATTTATTTAATTTTTATTTTAATTCATTTCCCTATCCACATTTGTTTGCAGGGGATTTACCTACATGTTGCTGCCTTTTGCAGCCCTCTAGCTCTTTCCTGGGCTGTTTTACAGCCTTTTTAGTGCCGAAAAGTTCGGGTCCCCATTGACTTCAATGGGGTTCGGGTTCGGGACGAAGTTCGGATCGGGTTCGGATCCCGAACCCGAACATTTCCGGGATGTTCGGCCGAACTTCTCGAACCCGAACATCCAGGTGTTCGCTCAACTCTACTATGCAACTGTTTATTACATGTTATATGCCTGGTTCACCAGCAGTTGGCAGTGTAAATGTCAGAGCTATAGTTAGAGAGAATGGAACTTACCATTCCATTCTCCCCCCAGTAGAGAGAGTTGGAGTCAAGTTCTTGACAGAAGAGGAGTGTAAGCAGGGGCACGCTCAGACATGCCTACGCCAGCCAGAGCACCATAAGCTCTGCTGGCCATCAAGAAAGATGTCTGGAAGCCATAAGGGCCAGAGGAATAGTTCTTCAGCCACCCTAAGAGGAATCAGCAAGAGGAAGAGTTCTTCGGCTGAAGATGTTATTTACTGAGTGTCAGGAGGGGAATAACGATCAACAGCACCCCATCTAAGGATACCAGAACAGTCCTAAAGTACAGAAATCAGACTTAAGCAGAATTTAGTGCAACTTAAAGAAAGCAAAGTATTAAGCAAATCTGCAGAGAGAGAAAAAGCAAGCAGAGTTATTGAGTTTGCCTGCCAGTTTATGCTAAAGCCTGCTGGGACCAAGATAAAGCTTGAAGATTGTTTTGGATGAATGTTTACTCAAGTAAAGCTGCTGTTCAACTACATACAAGGTCTGAACTCAATCTTTCTTTTATCCCTCAATTATTCCCCCTTTTTATTGCTTCGGAGCCAAAGCCTGAGTCCAGCTGTATCCAGGTAGGAGCACCTTGACACATAAAGAGACAGCATTTCCTACTACACCTGGGACGTGACAGGGGCTCTGGGGGGCGGTGCACTTTGCACTTGCACTCGTTACTCCCTTGAGGACTACTTCTCTAGAAACACCTATTGAGGTAAATGTAGTGCTGCTCTCCCCTGAAACTTTCTGTATACTAGGTCCCAGCCTGCATATACATACATCGGCACATGTGAAGTGCCGATGGGAGACAGAGATAGTCTGCTTCCTCTGGCAGACTCCATTGCCCGCAGCATGTAAGTGGTTAAACAGCCCGGATCGGCACTCCCTAGAAAAGGTGGCAACCCAGCCTAAAGCCTCATTCACACGTCAGTGTTTCACGGACGTGTGCTGTACGTGTTCTGCCATCCATGTTGCATCCAAGAAGAGATGCTTTAAAAAAAAAATTTCAGCTGTTTAGTGCCAGTGGAACACGGATGCAACACGGACATCATAAAATAGACACACGATCCCAACACGTATCCTTCACGGACAGCTTCACGGATGCATCACTGACCACCTGCTCATGGATTTGAGCACGGATGTGTGAATGAGGCTTAAGGCCCCTTAGTGACCACCGTAAAAAGGCACATGGGTGAACACTAACCCTGGGTTCACACCTGAGCGTTCTGAAAGGAGCACTCTGTATCCACGATTGTACCGGCGTTTACAATCGCGCATAAAGAGACAAGCAAACGCCCATTGTCGCGCGTTCCCAAAAGTCTATGTACGGGAACGCGCGACAAAATGCCCCAAAGAAGCTCAATAACTTTTTTGAGCGTAAGGCGTTTTTCAGCACGTTCAAACGCGCTGTAAAACGATCAAGTGTGAACCAGGGCCATAGGGAAGCATTGGTTTTCATGTGTTGAGCGTTTTACAGCGCGTTTGAACGCGCTGTAAAACGCTCAGGTGTGAACCCAGCGTAAGGGGTTTTACTTAAGTATAGATAATCGAAAATTAAAAATAATATAATCCAAAAATCTTTAAAAATATGTTAAACATAAAAACGTGATTTAAACAATAGGACAGTATTCGGATGACACATTCCTTTTAATAATTCTTGCGCATCATATGCCATCAGGGTTTGTTATTATGACTCGTCTAAGAAACGCCAGTCTGATTGCATTCCCCCTGTGTACCTAGCGTGCAGGTACTAGGTCACTGAGCAGTAGGTACAGTAGTCCTGTCACATGCTTATGACGTAGTAAGTGAGGTTATGTTCTCATTCACCTCATTTTCTGACATGACGAGAAGCCAGGGAGCCTGGTCTTACATGACTGCATATAATATTCTGTAATATACAGGCCAGGTATGACAATTGTTAGATATAGCTCCACGTTATATCCGGTGCTATGCTGTATATTCATTCGCACTTCCATCGCCTGTATCCAGAAGCGTAAATATCACTCCTCCTATCCCTCTCTGGCTTCACTCCTCCACTTCAATTTACTTGTGGACTTTTGTGCAGATCCCAGGCTCCGCTGACAGACGAGGCTTCCTCCGCCATACAACAAAAAGAATAAATAATGCCCTCTATCAGCCCTGTCACTCGGGAAGATGGATTGCTGCTTGTCCAAAACCAGGAATGACAGGGCAGCGAAAGTTTCAGGCTTGTCCCTCTTTCATTCTGATTAATGGCAGTGTCACCGCCTGGATTCCACCGCCTTCCAAGATAATGAGTTAGGAATGTGCTTCTACTGTCACAAACCCAGGCAGATGTCAGGAGCAGAAAGGCCCTGGAATGCCAGAAATCATATACAGCTTTCTTATGCTCCCCTGACACAGCTAAAGGGGAAGCGTAATTTATGAAGACAGAACACAGGCCATAGCTTGAGCAGGGATTGAGGGGGGGGGGAAAGCTTGGGACCCCTACTAAGGGTCATTGAATTATCAGGATCTATGGTGCAAGGTGTTAACGTTTCCAATGTGTCTTGAAAATGATTTTTTGTCTGAAAAAAAAAAATCTAGAAAATTACATTATTTGGAATTTTTAAACAATTTTTTTCAGGGTCGGATTATTATTATTTTAGATAGAGCAAGACATCACTTAGAACTGAACCCAAAGCAAAAAACAGGTCACTAAAGGAGTTTTCACAGGCTTAAAATGTATATATTATTTACTTAAGTTATGGTCTGCAGAAGGATATGACTAGTGTTGATTGCTGAATATTCTAATCACAAATTTTTATTGCTAATATCGGCACTCCGAGAATTCGCGGAAATTTAGAATATAGTGCTATATATTCGTAATCGCAAATATTCTATATATTTTTTTTGTGGGCCAATGAGAAGGCTGCAATGTCTGTCAGAGATTAGCAACATCCCTAGCAACCAATAGGAACGTTGCCTACCCCTTACTATATGAGAACCTCCCCAGCAGCCATTTTCTGCAGTTTTCTTGCAGTTCTGATAGAGAGAGCAGTGTCAGTCCTGTGCTCTGTGCTTTCATCTGGATCCTATTCCTTATCCAATTACATTAGATAGTTAGTTAGCTTATATATAATACAGATCGTTAGTGGGAGATAGTCAGTGTAGTTTAGATAGTGATATAGTGTAGCTGATAGGTTCCAGTGCAAGGTGTTAGGTAGTGTGATAGGGATTACTGTTTCTCTGCTGTCCATACATACATGCTACAGACATAGTGCTGTGATGTCACAACAATACTTAGTGCACCAATCAGTAATATCTACTCAGACCTGGAAAAATTTGAAATTGCATGTATTGCGCAAAACATATGCGCATCATTAGTGGCGATTTGCGCAATTCGAAAATAATGACTGGAGATCGCAAATTCTAGAATTCGCGAATTTATTGTGAATATTATGCAAAAAATTCACAAAATATTGCGAAAAAGGAATATTGCCTATGCTGCTTATCACTAGACATGACTTTGGTGGACACGTCACTGCAGAGGTTCATAAATTGCCAACTCACTTGTAAAGGAGTGTAGACAGTTTCCATCCAGTGGATGTAGGGAACAGTGAGGAATTCTGTAGTATAGTGTATGTACGGTTTGTGTATTATATAGCTAAAGTGAATGAAAGTCTAATGAAAGTTATACAATTTTTTACCATAATTTTTTTCACTCCTCAACATTTTCAAGCTCTCAAAGCTTGCTCTCAGTGAATGGAAATATCCTTGTTTACAGGCATGGACTAAAAACCTGAGATCTGAAGCCACAATTTTGCTAGAAGTATTATTGGGATGGTTACTGTATATCACAGTTCGGCCTCATGCACACGGCGGGTCCGCGATATAGCAGTCACTGGTTATGTGCACCCCGCATCATTGATGAGGACCCATTCACTTGAATGGGTCTGCAATCTGGAAGGTCTGGTGCAGAATGGAGGCATGGAACCCCATGGAAACACTATGGAGTGCTTCCGCAGAGTTTCTCTCTGTGCCGCTGCATCGCAAAAAAATAGACCTTGTTCTATTTTTTTTTTTTTTTTGCAGTGCGGACAGATCATAGACACATTCAAGTCAAATGGGTCTGGATCCATCTGCGGAATCTGCACGGATGTTGTCCTTGCATCTTACACTGTGACTCACATCATTATGGGGGGGGGGTCAAGTGGTTGACACTGTTATCAAGGCACTGTGGTTGGCTATGTCATTAGTACAGTGTTACTATTGCTTGGGTACTGTAGATAGTATTATTTAGCAACTGATCCAGCCTCATGAGTGGTGGCAAGTTTACATGTATCATTTATTTATATGGTTCTATGGGACACTCCCACTTTCATTAAGCCACACCTACCCTTTTTTTTTTTTTTTTTTTAAAAGTACTTTTAACCCATTTGTGAAAAATACGTGCCATAAGGGCAAGCCTGAGCACCCTTCCTTCCCCTCTGTCAGCCCTTCTCTCTCCTTCTTAATTGATAGGGCCAGGTTCCTGCATAGTCATCTGGCCTGGCCCTGTCAAGAGAAGATCATGAGAACAGGGCTGGCAGAGTAAAGCAGGAGGAGCAAGGGTGCACAGAGTGGCTTGGGCCCACCGTTGGTGCACTTAACTGCTCATTTGCATATGGATTAAAGGTTATGTTTCTCCAGAATGAAGCAATGGATCGCTGAGTGAAAGGTTCCATTACATTCAGCTAAGCTAGCCCTACAACACATTGTGCCTGGTTCAACAATGAATTTACTGGAATTTCCTGGTGAAAGTGTCCCTTTAAGAAACCCATTAAAGATCAGATGCTCCAGCCACTGGGTAAGGACCCATTACCATATATACTACGCCATAACTAATCCCCACATCTTTGTAATCAGTCGGGCATTGCAATTTATATTTTGATAAAATGAGCTTTCACAAAACTAAGCCAGTATTTATAATGTGTTCAATGCAATTACAAGTTGTTACATGCTTGAAAGATTTTACTGAGTTGAAAATGCAGCTGATGTTTTTAATATTTTGTATGTTTATTCACTTCTAGATTTATATTCTGAGCAACACAGGGAATATAATCTGACATATGAGATGTCGAGACAAATGGGAGAGATGGGTATATGAAGAGCATAAAAGATTATAGAACAATGAGAAATATATGGAGTATGTAGTGCACCACAGGGGATGCTGGAAACAAAGCCACTGGGCTTCGGCCTGGACTGGAAGTAAGTAGACAATGAGTATAGCGCATGAGTGTGTGGCCCACTGAAAGGATGCTATCTGGTGCAATTTGGGGGTGGCCACTGTGCTGCCACTAGAGGAAAGACCATGACCTCGGCGGAGCTTCAATCCTCAGTGATGATGAGCCTCCACAATCAGAATCACATCCAGACTAGTTGGGCACAAGTGACTACCATGGCAAGTACAGCTTGAATGAGACCATGTGAGGAACCCTCCCAACATGTACACAAGGAAAAGGGACCCTGGTGAAAATATGGACTAATTCTTAGGAAGATATGAGAAATGTCCCCATCATTTATCCTTATAGAGACTTTTCCAGTAAAGCTATCAATTTAAAGATACTATTCAACATACCTGTGCAATATGGAGGAACTCCTGTTGCCATTAGAGATGAGCGAATTTCTTGAAAATTCGATTCAGCTGCTTCGCCGAACTTTACAAAAAAAAATTGTCACAAAGTGCATTTTTGTGTGAGTAGCGGGAGCGCACCCACGTCATTGTACCCCTCAGATGCCGTGTTCATACATGATGGCGGCATCTGAGTGTAAAATTAAGAATAAAAAAACATTAATTCAAACTTACCACCTCCATTTGCTCGCGACGGGCCTGCCACCGCCATCTTGCTTGAAGATCGTGGCCAAAATCCCGCAATGGTGTGACCGGCGTGGTGTGGAATCTCGCGCCGCTCGGGATTTCAGCTGAAAATTAAGCAAGATGGAGGCTGGTGGCCTGTCGCGAGCAAATGGAGGAGGTACAGTAAGTTTGATTTTTTTTGCTAATCTCTAGTTTTGCCATTATTGGTTCATTGGCCTGTTTGGTTACCACAATAAAGGAGGAGCATGTTGTCTGTTCACCTGCTCCATACAATTCGGTGTTAGTTAGCAGGATGGATGCAAATATGGCAGCTAAAGGAAGAGCATCAACCTCCACCCTGGCACATCAGATAGTATGAGCCGGAGCACTTCCTAAACCATTTACCCAAATGTAATCGATTCAACCTGCTGGGCTGGTAGGAGAGATGTGAAGGGGGGGGGGGGGGGGTTCCGCCCTTGAAAGCAGAGATTAGCATCAATACATTAGATGGGCAAAGCAAGAGGAACAGCACAGACAAAATCTGAACGAGACAGACAGACATTTCAGCTAATATTTTAAAGCTGGAAACACTTAAAGCTCCAAAAGAATGTTGAGGAAGTGATTCTTTACCTGGCACCAAAAGGATGATGAGACACTGCTCTAATCTGCAAAAGGCCTCTGTGAATGAATGTCAAAGCAGAAGCACAAAAAGGAACATTGGATGACTGTTATGAATGCTGATATTGTGCACTTAAAACCAGTTCATTGTGGGGACCTCTGCAGAAGAATTACAGCAGGAACCAGATTTGACTATATACCAGTTCCTGAAGGAATGAAAAGAAGAATGGCTCCAGCAATACAACAGGTGGAACTAGTATTAGAAAAGTACAGGGCATGGAAGCTTGACTGGAGTCCCTGGAGCAGATGATAAGGAAGCAGAAGGGGAGACTGGAGGTAAAAATAGACGAGGCAATGAACCAGAAAACATACCTCGAGAGACATCAGTTTGCTGGGAGTGGGAAGCATACAAGATGGAGAAGCCAGCCAGGTGGAAGTAGGTGTTGAGAGTATGGTCAAGAAGGATATTATGCCCAAGAATATCCACACCATCCTGTGACTACCAGACTGTGTAGTTGAAAATAGTCCTGCATGCGGCTGAATGGCAACTTGCATGGGCTGACTTACTGTATACCCCTTATTAGAAACAAAGGATTTGATGAGATAGAGCCCAGTGGCTGTGGACAAGTTCAATGGAGTTTCCCTATCTCCTTTAGTGGACATACATTCCCATGTGACAACCATGACCAACTTTGTTTTTGAAGTCCACTTCTTCTCCTTGTTGTGTGAAGGGCCTACATCTAAAAGGATTATTCCCATTCGAGGCAGTTATGGCATTTCAATACGATATGTTATAAATGTCCAATATATGTGGGTCTCGGCTCTGTGACCTGTTACTATCTGGAAAATGGACCCCCCAAAGTAAATGAAGAGTAAGCTGCACATGCACAACCACCCCTCCTTTCACTTCTATGGGACTTACAAAAAATATCCAAGTAACAATCAGAATAATGGTCAACTACTATTCCCCACAATCAGTGTGCAGTGTGGCACAGGTGAGTCACAGGTATAAATGACAGCCACAATACAGATCCAGCAAAACAAATGACTTTATTGTTGAACAGAGCAGAACAACAATGCAGCCTCACTCCAGTAGCAAAGGTCAGCCAACGATATGGATTGCACAACAGTCTTTGGTATAGCTAACAAATTGCTACTGTAGTTCTCCCTGCAAGTACTTACAGGTGCCAATGCAGTCCAAATTACAATGGTGTTATCATTTTCTGTGGTGCAACAAATTGTAAACCTTCCCTGATGCAATCCAGGGTCTACTTTGCAGCTTCCACAAGGAATGTTAGTAACAGCCAACTGTAGAGATTTGCCGTAGCACCAGCCTAAGTACCCTCATAGTCTTGGCTGCAGTAGACAGAAGAACCAGAGATTATGGCTTGTCAATAGTACTGGGTACTGTCACTGTTGAAGGCATGCACCCCATTCACCTTTGACAGAAAGAGCTGTCCCTTATATAAAATTAGCCAAGAGGTCCACATCAAGAACACAACATCTCTAGTTCCCTGCACTCTCATGCCTTTGAGGACCAATTATAGTGTGTGTAACAATACTTTCCTAGTAACATATTGGTTGGGAATGGACAACTGATTGCACTGGAGAACCCCCATATCTCTACACAAATGCACCATAGTTATACATAGAAATAACAACACTTAAAGGCACAAGTATAAAAATGTTCCTTGATATAACAAACAAAGACAGATGGCAATGGTCTCAACACGAGAGTTAGTCTCTCCACACCTTGCAGGAGTAACAACAAGTAATCATGGACGTTCATGACTAGTGTTGATCGAGCACCAAAGTGCTTGTGCGCTCTACCGAGCACAGTGGAACTTATGGAATACCTATGTTGTTATGTTGGAATTAACCAGCATAGGTATTCCGTACGTAAATTATTGACTGGAAAGCAGGACATGAAGGGAGAGAATCAGGTTGAACTTCCGGTACCAGAACATTTATTAAATTGTAAACACAATGTTACACAATTTAAGTTCAGGATAATCGATGGTGTACCCCCCTTCCCCTACACAGAGGTGGGGACTGGGGACGTTTGTTAAAGAGATTGAAATTAAAATGGATATTTGAACTGGATACATTGGAACCTAAGGGCCTTAATCGCGAATTCAAAGTGGGCTCCCTCTTCTAGATCCTCTTAAATCTGTTGGTTTTAAAGTAACAAGTAATAGCCCAGCATAATGCTGTGTTTTTCTGTTTGAATGGCTTTTATTTTATTTTCACTTTTAGGGATTACCAGACCCATGTCTACTCTATGAAACGTCTGTTGTGGATTTGAGATCTCTGGACATTCTCCCATGTGGATTAGAAGGGTGAACTATCTGCAAACAAACAAGGGAGGTTTGATACTACTTTATCTACTAATTGTGAACACAACTTACTTGGAACTACTGATTATGGCTCCTCATTTAGTGGGTTTTTATGACTGGTTGGGACTATTTATTTATCTTTGGCTGATTAGCAAATAAGGGTAATGGAATGTCCATTAAAGTGGACTACCCACAACTTATTCATAAATAAGGTTAGGCCAATGAATCAGTATAATCTAGGCTGCTGGACTGTGTGTGTGTGAAATGCGTAGGTCGACCCCATGAGGTTTACCTCATGGCGGATCATCCTGGATAATGGAACGACCCAGGTGGATGTGGTGATGGATGAGTCCTTATGTCCAGGATTTAGTTCACTGGACATTTGGAATTTTCCAAACTAATCATATCACATGAATGTGAGCAACCTACAATATGGCCTTAGCATCAGCCTAATTTATATAATTTTTATGCTGATGTATATAACTTACTATTGAAACTATATCCTAGTTCTTTCCATCTCAGTTGTTCCCTATAAGCAATTTTTATTTAATTACTTTTTTATGAAGTATCACCCCTTTGTGAGAATGGAGGAGATTAATACTGTAGTAATTGTCACAACAAATCAGGGATTATTTTCAGTTATCTCGGCCATGACAGGGTTAACAATGTTGTATCCCTGTAGCCAATATATCCTAAGTTGCACTATAGAAGAAGCGTCCTTAGTTGCTCAGTAATGCTCAGTATACACTTGCTAATGTCTAACCTCCTGTATCCCAATACATTCTAATGTCTGAATGGAAACCTCCTGTTTCCCAATACATTCCAATGTCTGAATGTAAAGGAGTGTCTTGGGTTGCCTGGAGACGCGAGGCTCCACATAGGCATGACACGCCTACTCCAAGAGCTTTAACTCCCGTCCGACGGTACATTCTAGTACCGGATCGGGATTATACTAATGGGATTGTTATAATTTATAAGTATAGGGATGTATTGTTTTATTTGATGAAAAAGGGAGTTGAGGCTGTAAAGGATATTTTTTACAGCAATCAGAATTGGACACTTGATTTAACGATTACCTATGAATTTTGGCAACACATGCGCAATGGGGATTCAGAGACGCTAAGAGACGCCTTCAATGTCGACTTTCTATGGGACATGGGGAACAAGTGTGGTATGTGAAATGTATTATTTGATATATACGCACAAAGTGATTTATATTAGAAGTTAAACACAGGTGTTAATTATGTGAGGATGGGGAGGGCAGTCCCCCAATTTTATTATTTTGTACTAGGTGTATATAGTGATACTGGTTGTTCACAAGACTGCAGAACTAGACTTCACCTATACCTGTTACCTTTCTCAAGTACCAACAATGTCTCTTGGTAGGCTACTTTCACACTTCAGAGTGGATCCGTCTGGTGTCTGCACAGACAGATCCACTCCTATAATGCAGACGATGGGATCCGTTCAGAACGGATCCGTCTGCATTATAGTTTAGAAAAAATTAAGTGTGAAAGTTGCTCAGACGGATCCGTCTAGACTTTACATTGAAAGTCAATGGGGGACGGATCCGTTTGAAAATTGAGCCATATTGTGTCAACTTCAAATGGATCCGTCCCCATTGACTTACATTGTAAGCCTGGACATATCCGTTTGCCTCCACACGGCCAGGCGGACACCCGAACGCTGCAAGCAGTGTTCGGGTGTCCTCCTGCTGAGCGGAGCGGAGGACAAACGGTGCCAGACTGAGGCATTCTGAGCGGATCCGCATCCACTCAGAATGCATTAGGGCTGGATGGATGCGTTCGGGGACGCTTGTGAGAGCCTTCAACGCTAGTGTGAAAGTAGCCTTACTTAGATACCCCCAGGACTTACACTAGGGGATACTTGCATAAAAACCAGATGGTCGCAAATTTATGAAGCACATATAAACACTGGTAGACAACAAATACATAAAAATAACTAACCTAAGATCACAAGCACTGAATGATGATGGCAACGGATGAAGAAGATGAAAGTCCAGCAATGGAGCAGATGAGTAAGGGTAATAGTATTTAAGTAGAGAGTTGTGGATGACAGTGAGGAAAAATTGTAGACATAGCAGAATTTGACCTGTTCTGCACTATAACACAACCAGACAGCTAAGACAAATCAAAACCAAACTGCAAAAAGAAAACCAAATCCACAACAAACACAAATACTGTGCTAGTAGCAATGAAAGACAGTAGAGCCACAGGTCCCAGGATATGCTGATACAATGCCAGCACAGTAGACTATGAGACAAGAATATGAAAACAAACTTTTCAGAGGGGTGCGGGAGTGGCAATGGGCGGAAGGGGTCATGGCCAGCAGCCACAATGAATTTATCTTCATTTACCTCAGTTTTTTGACACAAATGGAAGCCAGAAATCTATGGCAGTTTTGGGGGAACAGACTGCTGAAAAATGAGCCTAATTCATGACGAGGCCCGGCACTGCAGAGGATATCAAGACTGTGCTGGAAGTGCTAGTTTTGATAAATCTCCCCAATAGTATTGGTGTTAGACTGTACGCTATAGTTTTATTGGTGCAGCCTACTCTACCATTCCACTTGCCCTTCCATCATCCACAATCTCTAAGTGAGTGGACATGGGTCCCCATAGCAGTTAAATTTCCTGCTGCCCTGGAAGTTACTCTCATGGTTTTGAGAATCAACTTTTTCTGACGTAGGCAAAAATTTAAACATGAGTACATTGACGTACATAGCAAAGATTAAAATGGGACCCCATTATCGTGCAAAGTTATGTCACCCAGGACAGGTTACTCTACACCTGTTCCATGATGCTTGGGCTAGTTTCTCACCCCCGTGCTTGCAGTTACTTTGGAGCTGAGAGTACTGCAAAAGTTCTAGACATCCAGTAGCAAAGTAAACAGAACCAGCTAAGTACCCGAGGGCAGTTGCATGATCTTCCTTAATGGTATGAATGTTCTTGAGTAAAATGTCTAGTTGGGATTCTAAGCCCAAGTTTAGTCAAAGCCAAAACTAGGTTAACATAATTGGGGGTACATTTCAGTACATGTATGGCTAAACAATGAAAATTGGGCAATAAATTAGGGGAAAATCCTAATCCTAATAAAGCCGGGATAAATCTTTTTACAAATATAATCATTTGCCCTTAACATCTTATTAAATTAAAGGGAGAATTATGTTCTGTAATAACATGAAATGTGAAAAGGCAATCACTTTCATATGATGATCTCAGCCATCCATGATCATTGACTAATACGGGAAGGAAAGTGTTAATAATCTAATGGTGTAGACTATCCGGCAGTGAAAAGGTTAAGTAAGGAGTGGATGCATTTTCCTCTCTCTCTCCCCTGAGACAAATGGTGCCATGTCAGGCCTATTTTTAACAAATGAATTATTGACTTAAACTGGCACAATTAATCACAATATAATGGGATCAGAGGATGTTAGAGGCCCATTTATCACAAGAGAAGATGGGTGCCGAGCCTTCCGAGAAATGAGGCTCTTTAATCACTCCCAGATTAAGCATTGCAAGACTTCAATCATCGCAAACAGGCAGAGAACGAGAGGATGAGACATCGGAAAGTAGAGAAAAAGAGACAGCACATACAGTTCAGCCGTGGACCTGCATTAGAGAAGCTATAGATGATATACTGTATTCTGAATATAGACCATATATCACTGCAAAAATATAAGTATGACTCAGGGCACAGGGGGTCATATACTAATGTCCAATTTACACAGCAAAATGGGGTTGGTTTATCAATGTGTTGAAGCTGAAAATATGTCAGTGGAGGATCCCAGAGACTTTCACTGGCTCCATAGTTATGGAATGGCTTTATGGCACATTCACACATTGCAGAATAGTGTGGTAGAAAACGGTACCTTTACAACACTGTGACCTAACAATAGAGTACTGCTACATGCAAACGCAAACAGTCTTTGCCACAGTTTTACCATTAAGCTGCAGGCATGTACATCCATTAAAGGGGTTATCTGGGAACTTTATGTTGATGGCCTATCCTCAAGATAGGCCATCAAAGAGGCCGCCGTGCTTAGGGCTTTTCCTAGGCCACTGACGTCACTGTACGTTGGTCAGGTAACCTATGTGCAGCTCTGTCCAATTAAAGTGAATAGAACTGAGATGCAATACTGAGCCTAGCCGCTACGCAATGTACGACGCTGTGCTTGATAAGCTGTGGAGGTCCCATTTTTTAGAAGCCACCTTATTGCTAGGAGATGGGCCTAACACAATTGTGATCAAAAATGTGCTCAAGGATCTCCAAATTTTCATATAGTAAATATAGCAGTGATGCAGGTTACATTTATTCATGTTTCAGGTGTTTTCATGTGTCTTTGCACATGGCAGTTACTTGTAGTCCTTGTTTTCTTTTACATTGCAGCCATGGTAGCGTGCACCTGAATTCCCTATATACAGTACATCTGTCATTTGCATTGTACATTTGGGGAAGTGGCTTCCCCTATTTCAATTGTGCACTTCCGCCCATCTGCCTACTGATTTTAATCACAGTATCCCATAGCTGCATTCTACATTGCCCTGAAATTTTGTAGGCCAAAAGCCCAGGAGAGGCAAGTCTCTTAATGTAGGTCCCATCTGTTAGAAGTCACTTTGTCGCTTTTAGATGGGACCAACAGAATTTTGATCAAAAAACGTGCGCAAAGAGCTTCTAGTTTTCATTTTCAGTAAGTACAGCAGTGATGCAGTTTACATTTATTCATGTTTCTTTCTAGTGTTGCTTGTTCTTGTGACTTGGCATGGCATTCTGCTGCTACTTTTTGTCCTTCTAAGCTGTGAAGAGATGACAGCTCTCACTAGCTCTCTTCTATGATCATTGTGGCCTCTTTAAACAGTTGATGCCAGGAGTTGAATCCCCGCTGATCTGATATTGATGACCTATGCTCAAGATAGGCAATTAACATCAAATTCCTGGATGACCGCTTTAAGGCAAAATTTTGGGATCTCTTGTTCAGTACAAGCCACAGTTTTTTCTGGTCAATTGTATGTTTAATCACCATCTTTCCACAATAAGGGACAATTTTGGAAACATTTTATAATTTAAAAAAAGCATAAATCCAACAGCGCAGTGTGTTTTTAAGCAGACTGTTTGTTAACAATGTCAACAATTTTCAGGAGAATTTGAACACTTTTGATTCAGGTAGAATCAATTTGAACCCAAATTAAATCTTCTGACTGATTTGTGAGAATTTGACCCAAATATTTCAAAATATTTCTTCATCTGTAGTCTGTGCCCCCTACTAAGCAAACATGATTACTTAGACTGACGTTCGAAATGTCAGTCTTAACTACTCAAGGCCTTAAATCTCACCTTGCAGGTACACATACCTGTGGTATATCTTAATATCTTAATGTAATGTAGGATGTAATAAAAAAGAAAAACATATACACGTGCTACATATATTGACAGCAGGACCCCAAAATAAATTCATGGGCACAGGGTGCACTAGTCCAAAGCAGGCAGTTGGATCACAGATGTAATGGGACTATGACCTTGGAAAAGATTTAAAATGATGTACAAAGTAAGGCCTCATGCGCAAGACCGTTGTTTTGGTCCGCATCCAAGCTGCAGTATTTGCGGCTTGGATGCAGACCCATTCACTTCAATGGGGCCGCAAAAGATTCAGACAGCACTCCGTGTGCTTTCCGCATCCGTTGCTCCGTTCCATGGTCCTCAAAAAAAAAATATAACCTGTCCTATTCTTGTCCATTTTGCGGACAATAATAGGCAGTTACAGTGGATATAAAAAGTCTACACACCCCTGTTAAAATGTTAGGTTTCTGTGAAAATGAGACAAAGATAAATAATTTCCGAACTTTTTCCACCTTTATTGTGACCTATAAACTGTACTACTCAATTAAAAAACAAACTGAAATCATTTAGGTGGAAGTAAGAAAACAAAAAAAACCACTAAAATAATGTGGTTGCATAAGTGTGCACACCTCTCTTATAACTGGGGATGTAGCTGTGTTCAGAATTAAGCTATCACATTCAAAAATAGGAGTCAGCATACACCTGCCATTATTTGAAGTGCCTCTGATTAACCCCAAATAAATTTCAGCTGCTCTAGTTGGTCTTTCCTGAAATTTTCTTAGTCGCATCCCACAGCAAAAGCCATGGTCCACAGAGAGCTTCCAAAGCATCAGAGGGCTCTCATTGTTAAAAGGTATCAGTCAGGAGAAGGATACAAAAGAATTTCCAAGGCATTAGATCTACCATGGAACACAGTGAAGACAGTCATCATCATAGTACATAAGGCCGAAAAAAGACATTTGTCCATCCAGTTCGGCCTGTCATCCTGCAAGTTGATCCAGAGGAAGGCAAAAAAAATAACTGAGGTAAAAGCCAATTTTCCCCACTTTAGGGGAATAAAAAATTCCTTACCTACTGCAATCAGGCAATCAGAATAAATCCCTGGATCAACGACCCCTCTCTAGTAGCTATAGCCTGTAATATTATTATGCTCCAGAAATACATCCAGGCCCCTCTCAAGTGGAGAAAATATGGCACAACAGTGACATTACCAAGAGCTGGACGTCCCTCCAAAAGACGAGAAGAAAACTGGTCTGGGAGGCTACCAAGAGGCCTACTGCAACATTAAAGGAGCTGCAGGAATATCTGGCAAGACAATCTCCAGTATTCTTCATATGTCTGGGCTATGGGGTAAAGTGGCAAGACAAAAAGCCTTTTCTTACGAACAAAAACATCCAAGCCAGACTACATTTTGCAAAAACACATCTGAAGTCTCCCTAAAGCATGTGGGAAAAGGTGTTATGGTCTGATGAAACCAAGGTTGAACTTTTTGGGCAATTCCAAAAGATACGTTTGGCTCAAAAACAACACTGCACATCAGCAAAAGAACACCATACCCACAGTGAAGCATGGTGGTGGCAGCATCATGCTTTGGGGCTGTTTTTCTTCAGCCGGAACTGGGGCCTTAGTTAAGCTAGAGAGAATTATGAACAGTTCCAAATACCAGTCAAAATTGGCACAAAACCTTTAGGCTTCTGCTAGAAAGCTGAACATGAAGAGGAACTTCATCTTTCAGTATGACAACGACCCAAAGCATACATCAAAATCAACAAAGAAATGGCTTCACCAGAAGAAGATTAAAGTTTTGGAATAGCCCAGCCAGAGCCCGGACCTGAATCCGATTGAAAATCTGTGGGGTGATCTGAAGAGGGATGTGTACAGGAGATGCCCTCACAATCTGAGTCAAAATTTGGAGTCAAAAAGTCCAAATGTGCCATGCTGATTTTTTCTTCCCTCTACCTAAAAAATGTCAGTTTATTTATCAATTGAGTAGTACAGTTTATAGGTCACATTAAAGGTGGAAAAAGTTCTGAAATGATTTCTCTTTTGTCCAATTTTTTAACATCACAGAAACCTGACATTTTAACAGGGGTGTGTAGACTTTTTATATCCACTATATATTAATGGCTGTCCGTGCCTTTCCGCAAATTGCGGAACGCACACGGACGCCATCCGTGTTTTGTGGATCTGCAATTTGCGGACCGCAAAACTTACAACGGTCGTGTGCATGAGGCCAAATTCTGAAAAAAGATCCCCCAAAAAATAGTAATTGCTTTAAAACAGTATAAAAAATCTGTATCCAAGGACATTCATGAAATAAATGAAAGAAATCTATCTTGTCTCTATAATTCTTCTGTGGCAATGATTTACATCTTGATGAAGCACGGCTTATTTCTGAATGATGAAATAAAAATAACAAAAAGTTTTCATTAAAACATAACTAATTGCAAATCACTTATGATATTATCAGTCATCATTCATCAGTAAGAGCGTATGTAGAGTTTGGATAAAGATGCAAAAACAATTTATGTGAAATAACTAGATGAGAAAATATTCAGTGCACATTCCCAAAATGTTCAAACATTGGAAGGACAAGTACCAGGCCAACATGGATACGTGCTTAAACACCAAATGTATACACTATAAATGATGTATGGGTCTAATGTGTTAAATACCCATATATGTCGAACGGTGTAGATGTGCTTTACCTTGAATATAATCTAAATCCAGAGTACTGCATATGTAGTATAATACAATTATCATATGTACAGTCTGGAAAGCAGAATTGACTTGAATGAGGCTGAGCTGCAGTACCAGTCATAGACCATGGAAAATAATGCACTCTTTCCAATCTCAGAGTACTCCTTTAGGCCTTATGCACATGCCCGTTGCTTTGGTCCGCATCCGAGATGCAGTTTTTGGGTCTCGGATGCGGACCCATTCACTTCAATGGGGCCGCAAAAGATGCGGACAGCACTCCGTATGCTGTACGTAATCCGTTGCTCCGTTCCGAGGCCCCGCAAAAAAAATAAAACTTGTCCTATTCTTTGTCCATTTTGTGGACAAGAATAGGCAGTTATATCAATGGCTGTCCGTGCCGTTCTGCAAATTGCGGAACGCACACGGACGCCATTGTGTTTTGCGGATCCGCAATTTGCGGACTGCAAAACACACAACGGTCGTGTGTATGTAGCCTTATAGTTAGTCTGTCAGTAATTAAGAGTAGACAATGCAAAACTATTGATAGCCCCAAGTAGGGGCTGGAGAGAGCTGGAGGACCATAGCTTTTTCAAAACTTTTATCATCAGGTGGAGTGTGAATATAAAGTTTTATTCTGCCAGATTCTGTTTCTTATGTGTCTTGGATCTTCAACTGTGAAGTGCTCTCAGCATTCTGTTGCTTCACTGCCCCTCTACTTGAGCAAGGGGCTGTAGCATCCAACCAGAAGACCACTACAGCTGTCACTCAGAACAGAGGGGAGGGGCTGTGAATCAGCTCAATTCAGACAGAAGAGGGTACTTCACAGTGAAGTGTCACCTCCTGGGCACAAGGATCAGAATCTGGCAGAATAAAATGTCATATTCACATTACCCTTGATTAAAGCTCAACAATACTACAACTATAGCTACTCTCTCCACTTCCCACCCTAGAGTTATAAAAAGTTTTGCATGGTCTAAAGACTCAAACTGCTAACAGACTCCCTGTAACAGCACCAATTTACAGTAGAACTCTACTAAATATTGCCAAAAGCAGTTACAAAGCAATAGCCGGTAGCATAAGTTTATGGGTGGTAGTGGGTACCGGTCTCAATCAGCTCCTCATTCTAGAGGGACACAGAGGCATCTAGTCACAGAAAAAAACATTTAGTCTCAGAGATGAGCAAATCAATTCTAAACTAAGCGGGTTTGTCATGAATTTCACAAAAAGTCTTCTGTCAAAAAATCCAAAGTTTTAGTGAAGCAATTTTGACGAATTGCACAAAATGGCGCCCACCATTTTACTTTTTACATTTACACTAGTGAGGAAAAAAGGGCAGGGAGGATGAAGACGGAGGATCACATGACCCTGGGTAGGCCCCAGCCAGTAGACTTTACCACACTGCTTTGCAGGCAGCTTGATAGCCAATCAGGTGGAGGGATATTAGCTGGTCTATTAGGTTCTGTACTTGTGAAGCACAGATGTCATTATGAGCTCAGCCACTGATATGAGAGGATGTGTCTGCCATGTCTTTGATGGACACCAATCACAGACACAAGCCAGACATCTTATGGTCTTTTAGGCATAATATACAGATATATTTAGTTAGGTAGATTAAATTAAATTACTAGGTAGAAAGTCAGGTTTTATCAGTATGAAGAGCATAGGGGCAGTTACTGTACTGAAACTGAGTACCTTACAGTGAGGGCTGATGCTGGAGCTGTTCTCGTCTTCCACTGCCTGCACGAAGATCATTTACAGAGACAGTACTCTTTTTTTTCTGTGATTGAGGCTAGCCTTTTTTCTCAAAAAACTGTTGCAAAGTTATACGGTTCATAAATTTTATAGGAATATTCCAAGCACTACCAGAAGCATATTGTAATGACTGTAGATAGAGACAGATGAGGACAGTCAGTCCCTGATCTAGAACCCAGCCTGCTTTCCCTACCTACTTGCAGTGTAAGTCTTAAATGGCAGAACCGCAACTGACAACAGTCCCTACACTAGTATAGGTGTAAGACACACAACATGGACAACACAAAAGCAGAGTAGTACAAAATGGGGCAGAACCACACGGGCTATACAGTACAAAAACGTGAGTCTGAAGTCAAGCCGAGGTCAGAACAAGATGGGCTACGCAGTGCCAAAATGTGATACAGATAGTGGTCATAAGACAAGTTGGGGTCAGGAACCCTGGGAACAAATAGCAATATAGAAACCAGGAACAAGGGAACCAGCTAGATCCAACAAAGACTATCATTAGCAATGGTGTATGGCCAGGAAGGGATTTAAATAGAGCGCCAAGTCCCTGGATCAGAACCTGATAGGTCCATTGAGTTGGTGCTCTTTTAGTCAGAAACACTAGTACACAGTAATAAAGAAGCTAAACTAATCATCCCACTGTTAATCTCATCCAGCACATGCCCGCTGCTGGGAGAAACAGATTCTAAAACATATTCTGTTAGCCACTGATACAAGAAGTTGGCTCATGACAGAGTGGGGAGGGTGTCAACAGTAAGGTTGTGTTGATGTCACTGTTAATTTTTCCCTTCTTCTGATCCGTTAGAAGAACAGTCCAAAAAAATGGATCATGTATTTTGAGCATCCACCTTCACACGGTCAGTATTTGGTCAGTAATTTACAAAGCAGAGAAGGCGAAGCGTGCGTCGAGGTGCCTCTACCCCCGATCATGTCTACATTTATGGTTTCTTTGGTTTGGAACTTCATGATTAGATGCTATTTTGGGAGCAAGTATATGGTATGTTTGAGGGTTATGGGATGTCCACCTCCATATACTGTAAATTAGGTTTTGTGTCGTTTTTGGAGTAATTGATAAGTATTTGTAAAGCAAAAACAGAAGTGGGTTCAAAACAGAGATGAAATGTCATGGAAATATTTTCATGTCTTCTGTGTTTTGGACCTACTCCTGCTTTTGGCCTCCAAATCATGATCAAATCCTGATGGAAAATACTGACAGTGTGATCGAGGACTTATGGATGCTCCAAAGAAAGAATCTGTTGTGTTTTTCATTTTTCCTGTTCTTCTGACAGATAAGAAGAACGGAAAAATAAACGGTGATGTCAACAAGGCCATATAGGGACACTAGTGGCCCCATAACAGACTGGTGAGGGTGGCAACAGCATGAACAGTTATAATAGTGGCTCAGTCACAAAGTGGTGATGGTGGCAGTAGCAGAAACTGGCAACAGAGACAGTAGGTGTATGGCATCAGTCGGGTGACAGCATTACAATAGTGGCAGCAGCAGGTGGCCAGAAGTAACGGGGCATTTTTTACAATGTTCTGGTGTGGCAGCACACTGCAGTCAAACAATTACTGGCAGAATGAATTATGCTGATGCATCAGTCACTGGTGTGTGGAAATCCTGGCTAATCCACGCCTGATTCATCTTTAGAAAGGTGAAAGTTCTCTTTGGGGTAACTATGCCCCCCTGCTGCACTAAACACCTGCTCTGATGCCACACTACTGGCCAGGGAAGGAAAGTTTGTCCAGGGAAAACTCGCCCAGTTGCGGTCACAATTCAAAATTGTCTGCCCAGTAGTCCAGGGGATCTTGGATCGGGGTGAAGGGGCAGTCCAAGTATGCCAACACCTGTAGGTTCAGGTTCTGCTCCATGCCCTGCTGCTGCTGGCTGGTTTGTTCAGTAGGCGGGTGAAGAAATGTGCTTATCATAGACTCGAGACTCAAATTCCTGTTGATGGAGCTGGTGCTGCTTCAAACACCCTCCCCCCACCACTTACTCCTCCAGCAGTAATGGCAGTGGAGCATGAGGACAGAGGGTTTCCCTGGGTCAGATCTTTGTGAAGATGGGCGATGGCGCACGTAGGCAGCAACTAGTCTTGAGTGAATCAAAGCATCCGAAGTGGAATTCGATCTGAAGTTTAGGAAAATTTTGATTTGCAACTAAATCTTCGAGCTTCGTGGTAACAAATTGTTTTTTCCTATACGTGTTACAAACTTAAAGTAAGAATCCTGGTAAAGTAAGATCAAGGATAATGCCGTGCAGCTAGCCAATCCTCAGATAGCGATCCCCTGTGATGTCACAGATCCTTAAAAGCTTCATCCTGTACGGTCTCCACCATTTTACTGTGAGTTAAGCATAAGGAGAGACGTGGAAGCACTGTTGCGCTAGGGATAGTAGTTCTGACGATCTGTAGAAAATGAGAATACTGAATTACCAGTGTGAACGGGATAGTGCAGGGACTGTAATCTGAAGCTGAAGGGATTCATAGGAGACAGCGCAGTTTGAATCAATTGTGTAGGGCAAAGAGCTATCTAATTGAACGGTGTCCACAGTTATTTTTAGAAAAACAATTCTATTGGGCCCTGATTCCCAAACTGGGGAGAATAACCTGTCTTGTTCTACTGTTATTGGGGTGTCCACCTTGTTTCATAGGTAAACACTTCTATTACTTCTTTATTCCCAAATTTGGTGTGAATAGTCTTTTTTTTACTCCACTACTTTATTGGCACTGCCTCCATGTCCTTCTTTTGTTCCACAAAAGAGTCATTGCGACTCCTGCAGGGACGCAGTGTTTTTTTTTTTTTTTCTTTAGGGCTCTTTCACACTTGCTTTTGTCCGGATCCGGCGTGTACTCCACTTGCCGGAATTACACGCCGGATCCGGAAAAACGCAAGTGTACTGAAAGCATTTGAAGACGGATCGGTCTTCAAAATGCTTTCAGTGTTACTATGGCACCCAGGACGCTATTAAAGTCCTGGTTACCATAGTAGGAGCGGGGAGCGGGGGAGCGGTATACTTACCATCCGTGCGGCTCCCGGGGCGCTCCAGAGTGACGTCAGAGCGCCCCAGGCGCATGGATGACGTGCCATGCGATCACGTCATCCATGCGCCTGGGGCGCCCTGACGTCACTCTGGAGCGCCCCGGGAGCCGCACGGATGGTAAGTATACTGCTCCCCTGCTCCCCGCTCCACTTTACCATGGCTGCCAGGACTTTAGCGTCCCGGCAGCCATGGTAACCACTCTAAAAAAGCTAAACGTCGGATCCGGCAATGCGCCGAAACGACGTTTAGCTTAAGGCCGGATCCGGATCAATGCCTTTTAATGGGCATTCATTCCGGATCCGGTCTTGCGGCAAGTCTTCAGTTTTTTTGGCCGGAGCAAAAAGCGCAGCATGCTGCGGTATTTTCTCCGGCCAAAAAACGTTCCGTTCCGGAACTGAAGACATCCTGATGCATCCTGAACGGATTTCACTCCATTCAGAATGCATTAGGATAATCCTGATCAGGATTCTTCCGGCATAGAGCCCCGACGACGGAACTCTATGCCGGAAGACAATAACGCAGATGTGAAAGAGCCCTTACTGAAGACTGCTGTATGCTTTTGTTTTGGTTTAGCTAGGAATTAGCTAGGACTGTTGGTGGCCTACATGACGATGCAATGCGGATGTCCATATACTGTATGAGACCTGCCTGTCACTTTAACTGTTTCACTACCAGAAAGGACTAGCTACACATGTTTCTGCAATGCACAGTGATGTACAACAGGATACACTCTCCCTGCAGTTGAACTTCAGGCCAGGATATAGCCGATTTAATGTGACTCATTAATTTAGAATAAAGAGAATTTCTTGGAGAAAACTTTCGCCCATCTCTAGCAGCGACCAACCAACTACATACTGTAGGATGTCTCAATTGTAGTTGAGTTTTTATCAGAAGGTGTAAAAAAAGGCCCCCATTTTGGCCTGGTAGCAGGGGTCTAGCGTTGTGGAGAGCCAGGCTGTCATTATGCAAGCAACTCACATACATCTGGCCATTTGCACAAGGAAATCAGAGGGACCCTCTGCCTCCATCTCCACTGCATACTACCACGGTCTGTCGGGGTTATCTGCCTGCTCATTTCCCTCCATCTACTCCTGCTCCTACAGCTCCTCTCCCGTCGCTTGGCCAGATATATCATCTATTTCTGTATACCTGGCATTTATGTCCTCCTACTCATCCTCCACCTCTGCCATTTCATCCCCAACAGGGCTCTTCTGGTGGCTGTTAGATGTAGGTACCACGTCTCCTGTCCACTGGCCAGTCTGATTTATCAGCATCTGCTCCAGGGCATGAAGGAGAGGAATGACATAATTCATCCCCTAGTCCTGGCGACTCAGAAAAAAAAGTGGTCTCCTCAAAGGGCCTGAGGAAACTGCAGGTGTCACGCATAAGCTGCCACTGGCTAACATTTAAGTTACACAGGGGAGTTCTCCTGTCTGCCTGTATCATCAATAAATCATTTTTGGCCTTCCTATGCTCATATAGTTGGTACAACATGTGGAGGGTGGAGTTCCAACATATGGAAACGCTACATATGAGGCAATTTTGGGGAACACCGTTCTGCCTTTGCAGGTCAAGGATGGTGTGTTTTGCAGGGTAAGAGTGGCTGAAGTGCATGCACAGTTTCCTGGCCATTTTCAAGATGTCTTGCAGTTGGGTGGAACCGAGTTACAACCAAATTAAAGACGTGTGCCATGCAGGCTGCATGGGTCAGCCCTCCTTGATGTAGCGTAGACAGAATGTTTTTCCCGTTATCGGTGACCATGGTTCTTATCTTCAGTTAGTAAGGAGGTAGCAAGGATTCAATTTCTTGGTGAAGGACTTGGAGCAGTTCCTCCCCCATGTGAATCTGTTTGCCCAGGCTGGCCAGGTGCAGCGTGACACTGCTGTGACATGCATAGGTGGTATCATGGAGGACTATTCTGAACTGTGCCTACAGTGGAGGCTGAGGACAAGGCGGAGGAAATGGCGAAAGTTCTCAAGGTGGAGGAAGAGGCTGTGGAGGACATTGTAGCCGAAATCACAGCATGAGAACACGGATGCGGTATTGCTATCACCTGGCCGAAGTTGCTGGTGTGCCTGGGCGGGAGCCACATTTACCCAGTGGGCCATAAAGTACCTATATTGTCCTTGACCATAGTTACAGCTTCACACATCTGCGCTGGCATGAACTGTACCAGACACCAACAGGCTCAAGGATTATCCACCTTCTGCTGTACGTAGGCAAGGGCTGGTGCAGCTTTTTTTTTTAAAGTAATGACGGCTTGGGACTCTTCACCTTGGCTTGGCACAAGCCATCAGTTCTATGAAATGCACAGAGTCAACTACATAGAAAGTACCAGCAACTTCAGGAGCTGGTTCAGTTTCAGCGCTGTTGGATGAGTGTTTCTTTGCAATCTCAGTGATTGATTGCTGGCGAAATGCATATGATGAGTCAGAGGAGGATCAAGACCAGTAGACAAAGGGAAGGAATGATAGCTTTCTTCTGTGGCGGTGGAGAAGCGCTGACTGCTGGATAAGGGGTCAGGCCGCTGGGAAATTTAGCAGTTACTGTGTCAGGCTGTACTACTACATTAGCGCTACAGTTGTCCCAGGTCACTTTATGGTGACACTCCATGTCTTGACGCAGGGCCTTCTGCACACAGATCCTGCATTCCACCATGCTAACGACCTTCAGCGACTTGATAAAAAATTCCCACACTGGCGAGTATTGCATTTTCCCCCCACCACTCTGTGATGACTGCCTTCCGCTGCCTCTATAAACTGATGCACCACTAGTTGTTTCCTGACAGGTAGGCTCCTACCCCAGGCAAGTTTGGCTATAGATCTCACACTGCAGCCACCCTGCTGGCTCACGGCCATGCTTGCACCCTGCTGGCTCAGCTGCACACTGCCACCCTACCGCTGTCTCACAGGCAAGCTGTCATCCTCATCCTCCTGATAATGATGAAGCCACCTCTTCATCCGGCTCCCATGTGCGATTGGCTACGCCAATATCCACTACTGTCTAATTGTCACTTATGTCACCCTCACCAGTCTCATGGCCTCGTCCTTGACCGGTTGCAAGACCTGCTACCCCTCGACTGTCATCTTCGCTACTTGCATGCCTACAAGAGGAAGCAGCGGACCTATCCTCCAAATCTGGGCTGGCCCGTAGCTGCTGACTGTCCTCAATAAGCTCGTCCTCGCTGAAAGCGGATCAGAGCCGGTGGCATACATCACTTGCCTGGCAGAAGGAGCAGCAAAGGGAAAGAGGCAGGTTCAGGACAGGTTAGGGCACAGAGCTTGTTCCTGGGCCATGCCAACTAAGTATGGTGTCAGAGGAACCCACGACTCCTGACTGTGTGTGTCTGATGTCAGTTGAGATGATGTTGAAGACCATTCCAGAACAGCAGGACTGGTTGTCAAAACAGAACCATTGGATGACAGTGGCATCTCTGTCCTGTTGCTGTGGTGGCTGCTACCCCCCTTATTCTGCTGCTACTTGTGCCAGCTACAGCAACATTTTTGCCACTGCCCGTTCCTTTAAAGGGCACTGGCAACAGTAACGGTAACTGTACATGTAAAGTAAGTTATTCAATGTCAATTGCAGTAGAACAAGACAGGTTATTCACCCCAATTTGAGAATCAAGGCCTAATAGCATTGTTTATCTATTAACCCCTTAAGGACCCTTGCCATACATGTATGGCGCTGGTGGACGTGACTTAAAGAGGGCCTTTCACTAGTATACAAACTAAAAACTAACTCTATCTGTGGGCAGAGCGGCGCCCAGGGGTCCCCCTGAACTTACTAGTATGCCTGGGCGCCGCTCCGTTCGCCCGGTATAGGCTCCGGTGTCTCAGCTCCGTCTGTTGTACTGGACTGATTTTTTGTAGGAGGCGTGTCCATTGCTGCAGCCAGGCTATAAGCTGTGTGCTGCGATTGGCCAGCACTGCAGCAAGGGACACGCCTCCTACAAAAAATCAGTCCAATACAACAGCCTATACCGGGCGAACAGAGCGGCGCCCAGGCATACTAGTAAGTGCAGGGGGACCCCTGGGCGCCGCTCTGCCCACAGATAGAGTTAGTTTTTAGTTTGTATACTAGTGAAAGTTCCTCTTTAAGGATGAGCGCCGTACATGTACGGCGGGCTGATCGGGCAGGTTCAGGAGCTGTGCCCGTCCGATCAGCGGCACGGCCCCGGCAGTCACTGACTCAATTCAAAATAAACCATGACACTCTGAGTTCTATTGCGCAAATTTCTTATTTAATTTTTAATCCATCCTGAGAGATTAGTATTAAGTTACTGGCCAACGTTTCGGTCCAACCTAGACCTTGTTCACGGCCTTGGACATTGTAGGAGGTAGCATGCAGGATGGCACGCCATCCTGCATGCTACCTCCTACAATATCCAAGGCAGTGAAGTAGACATATTAGGTATCGCCGTGTCCATAACAACTAGGTCTATTAAAATATCACATGTTCTAACCTCTCAGATGAACACCGTAAAAAAATTTAAATAAAAACGGTGTCAAAAAAGCAATTTTTGACACCTTATATCACAAAAAGTATAATACCAAGCTATGAAAAAGTCATACGCATGCACCTCAAAATAGTACCCATTAAACCGTCATCTTATCCCGCAAAAAATGAAACCCTACCTAAGAGAATCGCCCAAAAAAAAAAAAAACTATGGCTCTCAGAATATAAAGACACTAAAACATGATCTTTTTTGTTTCCAAAATGCATTTATTGTGTAAAACTTAAATAAATAAATAAAAAGTATATATATTAGGTATAGCTGTGTCCGCAACAACCTGCTGTATAAAAATATCACATGATATAACCCCTCAGGTGAACAACGTAAAAAAATTAAAACTGTGTCAAAAAAACTATTTTTTGTCACCTTACAGCACAAAAAGTGTAATACCAAGCGATCAAAAAGTCATACACACCCCAAAATCATACCAATCAAACCGTCATCTAATGCCGAAAAAAAATAGCGCTCAGTCGCAAAAAAAAATAATGCTTTATTATGTAAAACTGAAAAAAACAGCCCAAAAATTTGGTATTGTCGCGTCTGTAACAACCTGCTCTATAAAAATAGCACAATGATCTAACCCGTCAGATGAACATTGTAGAAAACAAAAAATTAAAACTGTGCCAAAACAGCTATTTTTTTTTTGCCTTGCCTCGCAAAAAGTGTAATACAGAGCAATCAAAAATCATATGTACCCTAAGGTAGTACCAACAAAACTGCCACCTTATCCCGTAGTTTCCAAAATGGGGTCACTTTTTTGGATTTTCTACTCTAGGAGGTCTTCAAATGTGACACGGCAACTTAAAATTATCCCAGTGAAATCTGCTCTCCAAAAACCATATGGCATTCCATTCCTCCTGCGCCCTGCCGTGTGCCCGTACAGCAGTTTGCGATCACAAATGAGGTGTCTCTGTAAACTACAGAATCAGGGTAATAAATATTGAGTTTTGTTTGGCTGTTAACCCTTGCTTTGTTGGCGGAAATAAATGGATTAGAAGAAGACACTTATTAGAGCCACTAGAGTGTAAATCACAACTGTATTGTTCAAGACAGTTGGTCAATCATCTAAAGCTGCTTGTGCATGGGCTGCTTGTCCCAGGCCTATGAGTAGAATATCCAAAATAAAGGTCAGAGGTCCATCACTAATACTAATAAAACTTGACTTTTATCAAAGGTTAAGATCCAGCACGAAAGCTATGCTATGTGGATTTTAGCTAAGGAAATAAAAGCCACGTTTTTTTCATAATTATTTCTGGACCTCTTGACCTTTGCTCAAGCTGCTATAAGCATTTTCCAAGATATGTTAACTTTTTGCTGTTTATATGACAATTCATGACTGATAGGAAGACTGAAAAGTTGCAATGTTTTTTTATTTTTTTTATTAAAACAATGCCACTAGACAATTTTTTTTTTTTAACAATGACCACTGTGTTCTGCACTACTAGACTTTTTTAGTCTGTTCTGCATTGGTCTTCTCAAACTGTGATATTGGGGTCCATAATAGCTGTATAGGCTAAGCTGGCTCAGTGGAGTTTTCATAGGTTGCCCTTTCTAGGGCTTAACCAGTCTCTGGTTACACAACATGACTGCCTCTCTGTTTTAATGTTATTCTGGGCATAGGAAATTAAGAATTGTTTTGAACGTTAGCTTGAACTGTCTTGGACCAATGTCGAGGCCCTGCAGAAAAACATTGATAAGCCCGGTTCTAAGGCATATACAGTAGATAGTTGTCAGTCGACAGCTATTCCTTCTGGCCGGATGTGCTTGTATTCTGAATAGGGAAAGATGAGTATGCCGCTGCCAAACACCTCCTACATCTCCTTGGAACAAAAGAATTGTGAATGCCTCATTCTTCCCTCCCAAGTCAGGAGACCTCCATACAGATTAGATGGTTGGTGAGCGGACAGGTCATCGTTAGATAGGTGGGTTTGCCATTCAGGATTCTGGGAAAGCTATCTGATAATCTTATATTATTTTTTATATCCATCATCAATAAATCAGTGTCGTTCATTGAACAAGTCATGCTACGTTAACCATCACTAATAAAATGCATAAATTGTATCTATCATTTTTTGTCTCCCTTCTGTAAACTGTCTTTGTACCTTTAAATATGAGACATCCACTAATGATGATGGAGAAGTTGTTTCATGGCTGACTGCCTTCATTTCGGTGCAGCATATGTTACCAAATAAGACTTCACCTTTACCTCATATACATTCTTTATATCAATTACAGAGAAATGAAAGACAAATGGCACCAATGTTAATGTGATTTAACTTTGAATCCCGAGGATGGGTAGGGGGATGGGGGAGGTCTGCAGATCATCTCACCCAGCTGAACGAGGCCTTCTGTTCATGAGGGTGTAAGCTGAGAAGCTTCTCACAAGAGATTCATAGTGCCGAAGCTTCTGCAGTAATTTCATTATGTCTCATGTATTCATCCACAGAGTTATGGGTCACTGACCCAATTAATGTAGAGTTCCAATTTTCATAAACTCATTTATTACTGTGGGGTAGTGACAGCCCCACATGAATCCTGACAGGTTATCAGTCACTCTGTGCCCGGCATACCACAAGTGTCAGCTCACAGCAGGCCGCCTCCAATCTCCACTCCTAACTCTGGGTGACAGAAGGCCTAGATGAACGCCAGGCCTGTAAACTACCCAGGGCTTTGAGATGGGAAATAAAAGACAAATCTGGAAAAGATATACATAGTAAGAAAGCTTTCATTGCGTCTCCACATTTCATGCTGGCAGGTGAGTCGCCATATTGATTTCTGCCTGAGTATGATGGGACGTTATGGTAGATCATAACCTCATATATCATTTTTATTGGATGGGATTATTTATTAGCGTATTCTATGTCTAGAGAAGCCCCCACACAGTCACTTTACTCCAGATCTTTTCCAAAAACATCCTGGAAGATATCCCTGGTCTTCAGCATTTTTCATTGTTTCTTCATGGATTCTGATTCTTACCTTAAGCATGCTTGTTTTTTTCTGATTCATGCCTTCTCCTTCATGATTTCTGCCCTTGCTGCATAGGTCGGGCTACTTTCACACTAGCGTTTTTTGCTGGATCCGTTATGAACGGATCCGGTTGTATTATCTTTGACATAGCCAAGACGGATCCGTCATGAACTCCATTGAAAGTCAATGGGGGGCGGATAAATTTTCTATTGTATCAGATTGTGTCAGAGAAAACGGATCTGTCCCTTTTGACTTGCATTGTGGGTCATGACGGATCCGTCTTGCTCCGCATCCCAGGACGGAAAGAAAACTGCAGCCTGCTGCTGTTTGGTCTCCGGTCTGGGTACGTAACCAAACAGAACGGAATGCATTTTGGAGCACTCTGTTCTGTTCAGTTCCGTTTTATCCCCATTGACAATGAATGAGGACAAAGTGGAAGCGTTTTTTTTCCGATATTGAGCCCCTATCATGGATCTCAATACCGAAAAAGAGAAACGCTAGTGTGAAAGTAGCCTGACCGTTTTATGTTCTATATTCCTGTCCCAGGCCTTCATCTTTTCCTTTGTGCCTCCCCAAAGCTAACCCAGTGTCAACCTATCCATTGTTCTTCTTCCTCCACTGTGTGCTTTAGATCAGTGTTCCTCAGCTCCAGTCCTCAGGGCCCACCTGCCCATCATGTTTTCAGGATTTCCTTAGTATTGAGCAGGTGATATAACTATTGTCAATGCATCAGGACATACCACAGGTCTTCATTCTGCGGGATATTCTCAAATCATGACCGTCAGGTGGACCTTGAGGACTGGGGTTGAGAAACACTGCTTTAGGCCTCATGTACACGGCCGTTGGGTGGCCGTGGCCGTATTGCCCATTATCACTTGAATGGGTCCACAATTCCGGAGATGCGGAACGGAGTCACGGAACGGAACACCAGAAGCACTACAGAGTGCTTCCGTGGTATTTCTTTCCATTGTCCCGCACAGCAAAAAAATATGACATGTCATATTTTTTTGCGGTGCGGACAGACCACGGACCCTGAATGGGTCTGGCCCGCTACACGGATGTTGCAATTGCGGTCCCCAATGCACGGAACGGCCGCACAACGGCCGTGTGCATGCAGCCTTAGAGAGAGGAAGCTAGTTCAACTTCCCACCATCCATGAGGACCTGAAAGCTCTCCTGACACGTGCTTTAGTAAATATATATATTCTCACCACAGAACAATACTGAATCATTCCTTAAAATTCCAGGAGTCGTGCATCTGTAATTCCTCCTTAATAAATTAACAGCCGGACGATACCCCCTTTGTCAAAGGGACACTGTTAACACTGGCCAATCAATGCTGACAAAGTTAGGTCAGAATGAAGATTCCCTGTTGACGATGGGAATAGTAACACTCATGTGTCAAGACATTTCCAGAAGGAATAACAGAGGTATAGCATCCAGTATAATTAGAATAGAGAACAAAGATTCTTCCAGTCGGCTCAGGCTCTGACATACTGTAATAGTGAAACCCAAAAGTCTAGCTGAAGACAACCCCATTTGGAAGTGACTTTAGAGCCAGTCAATTGACGCTACCATGTATTTCACAGATTATAGATCCTGTGTGTGTGTGTGTGTGGGGGGGGGGGGGGGGATGTTAACGTGGACATGTACATGTTCTATGGAGACAGAAGAATCATTTCCTCTGATAAGCCCAAGGAACCCAGTCTGATGGTGATCTGATCCTATGCACACCACATGCTCAACCTACAAGTCAACGTCTTCATAAAACTAAACCATACCAGTAATTAGTATAAAACTGGCCCTTCCTGGAACACCAACTAATCTATAAATTCTTGAGTCCGTTGTTGTTGTGACAGTCGAAGTGCTGTTGTTCACTTCATCATGGCACGGCCTTTGCATTGATTACACGTCTCGTCCGCTGACAGCCAATCCATAGAACACAGTGATGTTGGGAGGCAGACATCTGTCAATCCTCGTCCTTGAAATATCTGAAAGAGACTTTGTTGCTTGAGTGACTGCTTTAAAGAGCACAGAAGACAGAAGTCATGCACTGACTGAAAGCCAGTTCTAATACATTGATTGAGGATTACCTTTTGTATGTAAGCAGCTCTTCTCTGCGAATGTCAGACAGACTCTGGAGAGCGTAAACATATGTTCTGTCCACACTTTCCCAGCTCGTGTCTATCATTCCGTAGTAATGTGTTTAAAGAGCAAGTACCGCTACTACAAAACAGTAACACCTATCACACCCTATGACTTTATTGACTTACTGAGCTCAATGATATCAGCAACTTAGTGGTTGGAAATGTCGCTTTGCAGCACAAGGGTCATGGATTTGTATCCTACCAGGGTTACATATAAATTTAAAGGCTTTGTCCAGTATAATTTAAACTGTAGGCAGGACTGTGTTAAAAAGTTTAAACAAAAAAAAAAACGTTCACCCTTTAAAACACCCTCCGCTTTAGTGCCATGGCTTCCAGCAGCACATCACTGCTGAGCCTCAGCAGAGCTATGGTTACACATGTGACAGCCAAGGCCACCGACTGACTGTAGCTGTCTCGTAACCAAAAGCAGGTTGCTTTGACTTCTGGTCTAGCAGGAACCAATGGAAGTGTTGGTGCTGGAAAAGAGGGCTTTTAACACTGTTATGCCTACAGTTATAGTTTCAATTATATTGGAAAATCCCCTTTTATTTAAAATTTCTACTTGTGTTTTCATTGGTTCCCTCCAGTTAGGGTGGCATTACCATTAGTGGTGGTTGGTAACTCTAATGCTATACCGCTAATTACCAGGTTGCGCCTCGACGTGCAACTTGGAACAATGGCAAGTCAAGGTGCATCCAGGCTATTAAGGGTAAAAGCCTTCCCCGCGGCCACTTACAGCTCTGATCAGATACAAACCGTGTCCTGACATTTGATGTACATCATATAAATGGAAAGGGTTATACAGTGGGTTTAGAAGCTCAGCTTGAGCCATAGGTGGCAGGTGCCAGCTGTGTTATAGCCTGGAGTAGCCAAGATCAGAGATAACTCCAATCCCAGTAATTTAGTTCTCCAGATGCCACAGTCAATAGTGACCGCATCATATAATAGGTTAGACAGCGGTGGGAATTTCCTCTAAAACCTGATCAGCCACCACCAAACCCTCAATGAGACCGAGATGTTAATGCCAGTTGAGGAACATGCTCTTCACCTCATACATTAAACAAACTGGGGGCCACCATGGTCACTTGTAGGAAGCCCACACTTATGACAGAGCCCGAAATCTTAGCAAACAAGGAAGATAGGCCTGCCTAAAAGGCCACACTACCATTTTTTCCAAAACAGACCCTCGCTTCCTATCCCTGTATGGGTATGTTACAGCTAAAAACTGCACCAAGACAAAATTCCCTTTTAATTTTTTATTTAAGGTTCTCTCTTTTCTATATATACACCTGGAAAGGATTACTATCAAATTACGTATAAAGGAGGGTTATTCATATTCTTGTACTCACTCTTAGGTCACTTAGACACTAAGGTCTATACGGTGCAGTGAACTAACTCTATATAAATTTTGTGTACTGCGTAAATGAATCAGTCTACCTAGGTACTTAGTCATTTGAGGCTGTCAAAGCCTAGGACTAGTACATTAACTTAATACTACTTAGAGTCCATTACTTTAGCACTGTCTGCCCAGAAAGTTTAGAGAATTAATCATGTAACATATCGCTGTGACTTAGCACATCTGGACCTGTGACTGTGTCCTTTCTGTCATTTTTGTGTTTGTATATGGTCCTATATATGCTGGGGATAAGCACAGTGTAATATGGCGAAGAAGCACACCCACTACAAAAGAGAACCTCTTCCTCAACATGATATGCCAGCTAGAGGTTCCTAAGCTATCCATCACCCTAATGCTGGGGCTATGGTCATGACAAGCATTATGGGACCAAAGATTGTTAGGTAGCAATGCAGCCCCAAAACATAATTGCTTGAATGGGGTCAGATTGTGACTTTTTTTTTTGCAGTTCTGTGGTTGAGTTCACATGGCCAAATCTGACATGTAGACCCAGAGGTCACAGAGTGCATTTGTAGTGTCCCACTAGGTAGGAGTGGGCACTACACAAGGGTCAATTGGGTCACGTGTTACTTCTGCTCGCAAGGGACAGTGATATTATATTTATCTATGCATTTAATGTATTTTCTGTGTGTTTTTACATTTGTATGGTTCCCCTGTTATATGCTCAGCAGGCCTATTGGGTGTAGTTAGACATCCTAGACACTAGAGGGAGATAGGGAGCCCCTAGTATAAATGTCCAGGCCTAGACAGGGAGGGGTTAGGTCATAGTCAGGAGTCTGTGGAGACAGAAGTGAGAAGGCACCAGCCAGAGATATGCTGAGGGCCTCCTCCTGACATGCAGCTAGATAGTCCAGGCTTCTAGTTGCCACAAGGAGGCTAGAGAAGGAGTACAGCCTGCCTGGAGACCAGTAAACACAGCTAGCACAGATGAAGTAACCCCAGAAGAAGAAGCTACCTCCTGGGAGCAACCTGCAGCTTCCCTCACCACATGAACAGAACACCCAGCTCAGATAAGTAAGCTGATGGGCAGAGGTACTACAAAATAAGAGCAAGGGTCAATACGGGAGGAAGATTATTTACCAAGGATTAAAGCCAGCATTTAAGCACCCAGGCCTTGGGATCCAGCCAGCCAGAATAGCTGAGGGGATAGTGCAGCATAGTTCTGCGAAGCATTAACTGTTTACCCTCCAAGTATCTTGCAAGATTATACCTTCCGTATTGTGAAGTAAACCTGCTGTGCATTTGTAGTGTCCCACTAGGTATGGGTGGGCACTACACAAGGGTCAATTGGTGTGCGCGTTACTCCTACTCACAAGGAACAGAAATGCCATATTTAATTCTGCATTTAATGTATGTTTTAATGTGTTGTTACATGCAATGTACCCCTGTGTGATGCAGTAGCAGGCCTAGTTGGGTGTAGTTAGACATCCCAGACACTAGAGGGAGATAGGGAGTCCCTAGTATAAATGTCCAGGCCCAGACAGGGAGTGTTAGTGCAGAGTCAGGAGTCTGAGAAGACAGAGGTTAAGAAGCCTGCTCCTGACATGCAGCTGGATAGCCCTGGCTGCTAGTGATGTCCAGGAGGCTGTTGAGAAACTCCAGCCTGCCTGAGAACAAGAGAGCCTAAGTTAGCTCTGAAGAGATACCCCAGTTGCAGGATTCAACCTCCTGGGAGAAACCAACAGTTATCCACCTGATAGGAGGAGGCGACCCAGGGTAAGCAAAGTGACCCTGATGGGCAGAGGATTTTAGGAATCATAACAAGGAGTATAATACCTGAGGAAGAAAGTAACCAAGGATATAAGCCACCCTTTTAGGCATCCGGGCCTTGGGAGATATAAAGCCAGAGCAGGAGTTCTATAAAGGACAGTGTACAGTGATTCTGGGAAAAGTACAACCTGCTGCTGAGTGCTTGTGGAATTTACCCTCAGTGTAACTTGCATGACTATTGCCTGCCATATTTGTGAATAAGACCCTTTTGTGGAACTGTAATATCAAGACTGTGCTACACCTGCTGTACAACGTTGGATTGTCCAGTAAAGTTTACGTTTGGTTCACTGCATACTTGTGTACCTTCATCATTCCAACCATCAACCGGCGTGCCACCGTCCAAAGGCACTGGCGTCACGAATACCACAGGGACCTTGCCCCAGGCACACAAAATACCTGTAACATCCAGGGCACCTCAACTACCATCAGGCCTGGTCCCTATCTACAGAGCGTGCCCCAGAGGAACTGTGTCTACCTCTCTGTCACTGCCACGCGCCTGCCCAGGGTTCTTCAAATATAGTGAGTACCCTCGATTGCCCATAACTGTGACCTCACTTCGTCATCCCCTGCAGGTCTGGCGTGTTGCACATTTGTGACATAAGGGACTGCATCATCATCAACTGTCTGTACAAAGTTGGACTGTTTTCCGAGTAAAGCAATGTTTGGTTTACCATACCATCTGTGTACTCCATTACTACTCCTATAAATCGGTGTGCCACCGTTACAGGCACTGGCGTCATGATCCTTAAAGGGACCTTGCCTCAGGCACTAAAAATACCTGTAACATCCAGGGCACCTCACACACCATCAGGTCTGGTCCCTACATATAGAGTGTGCCCCAGAGGAACTTGTGTCTACCTCTCCTTCACTGCCGCATGCCTGCCCAGGGTTCTCCTCTAAAAAGTGAGTAACCCTCGATTGCCCATAACCGTGACCTCACTATCGCAATACCCTGCAGGTCTGGTGTGCTGCACATTTATATAGATGATCATACTTCAAAAGTATTTTTCATATGATTTTTGCTTAGTTTTTGTACACATATATTCTGGCACAGGATATTTGCAGAGCATTTATCATATTATCACAGAAAAACCTATTCCTAGGACCAGAGAAGTGCTTGCAATACACTAGTGTATTTCATCATCCCTAATGAGTGATTTTGACCACTGAGGGTGCCATCTCAGGAAACAGACCTTGTCACATGATTGCAGACAAGGCCAGAAGCCCACATCATAATTTTGTCATTATAAGGTCATCATCCAGAACTATAACATTTTTAAACCAACTGTGAAGACAAGTAATTTAGAAAACAAAAATCTAAAGTGTATGACCAGCTTCAGGCTTTATGATGTACAGTACAAGCAGATCTGGACCTACTGGTTGCCTACCTACGGTAGGCCCTATAGCTATACCCTTGAGTCTGATGGGTATACAGCAATGATCACTGTTCTATAATGTGGTATAAGAAAGATCAATTGAATTGTACAAGTTCAGTAAAATTGTTAGGAATGGGTCTATCAATGGGCATAGCATTAGCAGATGGTAGAGTCGTGGTTGCAACTACGGAACAATGCATGTAATGCAATTTACATAGCTTCTTAGCTGATGTAGATTATATTGATACATACATTTTAAAATGGTGTTCAATGGCAGAGGCTTGACTAAAGCATTTATTATACTCCTATACTTTTCCATGGCATAGGAACTGTTGTATCAGTTCTCAGGTGAGACCTCCATCTTGAGACCTCCATCCCTCTTGTAAGTATAGCCCTGGAAATACACAGTTTTCAAATTCTTACAATTATATAGTAAAACACGACTAATGCACCTTAAATGATATGGCACCACAGGCAATTGGTCACCACTTTATGGGGTTTATTTGACTTCCTCTAGAGATCAACACAGTAAAATGATACAGTAGGTTGGACTTGATAAACTTGTTTTGTCTTTCAACCTCATCAATAATGTATTATTATAGGGTTTATTCATGTTACCTACATAACATGTGCATGTACAATTTAGAAAGAACAGTAATATATCTGAACAGGGATGTTCAGATATATCATAGGGATGTTATTCCTATGTCACATCATAGGAATAATAGCTACAGTGCAGGGATGATTCACACAGTTAGGTTACAGTATAGTACATGGGTGAGACACTGTCAAGTCATAGGACAAAGCTAAGTTCCTCTAAGGCAGTGCTTCTCAAATAGTGGGGCGCGCCGTAAAGGGGGGCTCATTTGACCTCGGCAAACACTGTCATATTGGATGTCCAGATCGGATTATCCGACTCACTCGCAAGCGGCGTCCCACACGGCGTCGGTTGCCTAGCAACTCTACGGCTGGAGAGAGGGAGCAGCGTGGCGCGATCACTGGCGATTGTCCCAGCACAGCCCCAGTAGCAGCCCGACGCGGAGGACCATGTGACCGCCAACACACGTGACACATGCAGAGGACCCGTGGATACATACAGGAATCAATACGCCGGTTCCTAGTGCCACTCACAGAGGAGAAAGAGTAGGACGCCGGCATGTCATCAAGGCAGAGTCGCAAAGATACATCCGCAGCATCACCAGGTGGGAAAACAAGAGCTGAAGCACAGAACATAAAGAGCAGGGGTCAAGGAGAGGAGGTAGGACAAACACAAAATCTGATAATAAAACTGAAAAGGGGAAAATAAATAGTAACCAGGGGATGGAGGAGGAAAAAGTATACGAACTAGAAGGCAGTACCCTGGATCAAAAGGAGGAGGGGGAAGGTGCAAAAAGACGCTCTGCAGGTAAACTAAGCCCTGAAGGTAACCTAGATAAAAAAGGGCATAATAGCAGGAATGCAGGAGTGGAAGGGGTACAAAGCACACCGCAGGAGGATACCAATAATAAGGTGTACTATAACAATTTTATAGACAAATGATACTATTTACAGTCGCGCGGGGGGCGCAAAATGTTTTCTTCTTCCTAGGGGGGGCATGACAGAAAATAATTGAGAAGCACTGCACTAAGGGTAGAGAAGGACCAAACTGCTGCACCTTCCTACCGGACACATCAACACTGGAGGCAGGAAACAGGATGGAAGCAAAGACCACACAAAAACCAGTATAAACAGCGCACTGCACTGGAAACTTCTTATAAAATATTTAATTAAAATAAGGCCTCATGCACATGACCGTTCCGTGTTTTGTGGTTCGCAAACCACGGATCCGCAAAAAACGGAAGCCGCCGTGTTGCCTTCCACAATTTGCGGAACGGAAAGGGTGGCGGCAGTATAAATGCCTATTCTTGTCCACAAAGCGAAGACAAGAATAGGACATGTTATATTTTTTTAGCGGGGCCGCGGAACGGAGCCACGGATGCGGACAGCACACGGAGTGCTGTCCGCATCTTTTGCGGCCCCATTGAAGTGAATGGGTCCACATCCGAGCCGCCAAAACGGCGGCTCGAATGCGGACCCAAACAACGGTCGTGTGCATGAGGCCTAAATAAAATAGTATACAACAAGCAATGCATTTCAGCAGTGGTCCGCGGCCTTCCTCAAGCTTGATAGAGTATAAAAGATTGACCATATATATACTTTATGAATCAGAAGTGAATGGTGAAAAAATGTATGTACAGTCGTGGCCAAAAGTTTTGAGAATTACATAAATATTGGAAATTGGAAAAGTTGCTCCTAAAGTTTTTATAATAGCAATTTGCATATACTCCAGAATGTTATGAAGAGTGATCAGATGAATTGCATAGTCCTTCTTTGCCATGAAAATTAACTTAATCCCCCCAAAAACTTTCCACTGCATTTCATTGCTGTCATTAAAGGACCTGCTGAGATCATTTCAGTAATTGTCTTGCTAACTCAGGTGAGAATGTTGACGAGCACAAGGCTGGAGATCATTATGTCAGGCTGATTGGGTTAAAATAGCAGACTTGACCTGTTAAAAGGAGGGTAATGCTTGAAATCATTGTTCTTCCATTGTTAACCATGGTGACCTGCAAAGAAACGCGTGCAGCCATCATTGAGTTGCATAAAAATGGCTTCACAGGCAAGGATATCGTGGCTACTAAGATTGCACCTCAATCAACAATTTATAGGATCATCAAGAACTTCAAGGAAAGAGGTTCAATTCTTGTTAAGAAGGCTTCAGGGCGTCCAAGAAAGTCCAGCAAGCACCAGGGTTGTCTCCTAAAGAGGATTCAGCTGCGGGATCGGAGTGCCACCAGTGCAGAGCTTGCTCGGGAATGGCAGCAGGCAGGTGTGAGCGCATCTGCACGCACAATGAGGCGAAGACTTTTGGAAGATGGCCTGGTGTCAGAAGGGCATCAAAGAAGCCACTTCTCTCCCAAAAAAAACATCAGGGACAGATTGATCTTCTGCAGAAAATATGGTGAATGGACTGCTGAGGACTGGGGCAAAGTCATATTCTCCAATGAAGCCTCTTTCCGATTGTTTGGGGAATCAGGAAAAAGGCTTGTCCGGAGAAGAAAAGGTGAGCGCTACCATCAGTCCTGTGTCATGCCAACAGTAAAGCATCCTGAGACCATTCATGTGTGGGGTTGCTTCTCATCCAAGGGAGTGGGCTCACTCACAATTTTGCCCCAAAACACAGCCATGAATAAAGAATGGTAGCAAAACACCCTCCAATAGCAACTTCTTCCAACAATCCAACAACAGTTTGGTGAAGAACAATGCATTTTCCAGCACGGAACGGGCGGTAGTTAGGACTAGCGGATGCAGTATAGAGGCAAAGTACACAGTTATTGAATCAAACAGCGGTGTTTATTCACACATTGGTGTATCACAAAACGCAGGTGGCTTGGTGTTTGTTCACACACAAGGAAAGTCCATAAACAGTCACCTTTTCTCCTGGGTGTTAATTCAAACCCTGTTAGCAGTTTAGCCTCATCAAGTCCATAGGTGGACTGTTCGCCTTTAGAGGGACCTGAGTCCTCCAGCCCGGCTCAAACCTCAAATCTCAGCACAGCCGTCCGTTCACAGCACACAGACTCCTGAGCTCCCTGGATCCGATGAAAGCTGTAATGGCACCGGATGGGGTTAAAAGCAGAGTGTGCTTGGCGTGCATACTGTACCTGCACTCCCTGGACTTTGTGTGTCTGTCATGGCCCATAAAAGGTAGGAACTAGTGTTAGGGACCACTCATTAAGGCGACCTTGACGTGGTGAGTGGCTTATTACGCTTTGGCCAAAATGTACACCAATGCCTTATTCAACATCCAGCATAAAGGCAGGGCAGAGTGCTGGTTGCAGTGTGCGATTGAATTTTGTGTTTTTGCGTTTGTATCTGTATTCCGCCATATCAATCTGCACCTGCTAGCGGTTGTGCGGGCTGAATCTCCCATATTTTTTCTTTGTAGTATATATTGGAGGCGTGGCGATCTCCAAGCAGTCATGCACACCTGTCCAGTTAATCTGCCCCCTGGAGGCTGGTTTTAAAGTCAGTATAAAACTGAGTCTGCTTATATAGCATCTACCAGTAGCCATTAGGCTCCAGGAGAAGTATATAGTGGGCTCAGCATGCATGTTGGTACTTGCATCCCTGGATCCGATGAAAGCTGTAATGGCACCGGACGGGGTTAAAAGCAGAGTGTGCTTGGCGTGCATGCTGTACCTGCGCTCCCTGGACTTTGTGTGGCTGTCATGGCCCATAAAAGGTAGGAACTAGTGTTAGGGACCACTCATTAAGGCGACCTTGACGTGGTGAGTGGCTTATTACGCTTTGGCCAAAATGTACACCAATGCCTTATTCAACATCCAGCATAAAGGCAGGGCAGAGTGCTGGTTGCAGAGTGTGATTGCATTTTGTGATTTTGCGTTTGTATCCTGAGCTCCACTGTCAGAGGAAGGTAAATCCAAACACCTGGCAGTGCTGGCTGGTTTTTATGCCTGGCAAAACCCGGCCTGGAACATGGGGAGTAGTCACCCACCAAGCACTTTGACTACTCCCAGTAAGAGCCATCCCGGATCAGCAATGACAGCCATGCTAAATATCAAGGTGTCAATTAGCAATAGCTGCTGCTGACACATAAAATACCGTCTCTTACTTCACCAAGGCCAGGAACCTTAGTGACACATACCTTCCATCCACGATGATTCCAGGTACATTCTTACACTTACATACCCTCCATCTTTGTTCAACCCTGAGGGGGTGAACACCTGCCAAACAGTATACCCGGGACAGGGCATCCGCATTTCCCTGCAACCGTCCTGCCCTGTGTTCCACGGAGAACTTAAATTTCTGTAAGGACAGGAAACACCTGGAACTTTCTTCCCAACAAATAGTAGTAGTACTTAGGGTTTCATCACTTTGCGCCCAATGACATACCCCAGGTATTTTGTCTCCTCTAACCCTATTGTGAATATTTTTAGGTTAGCGGTTAGTCCAGCTTTTCGAAGGGAGTCTACTACAGCCTGCACTTTGGGCAGGTGACTTTCCTAGTCGGTTCTGTGGATGACAATATCTTCCAGGTAAGCCAAAGTGTACCGACGATGTGGTCGCAGCACAATGTCCATTAGTCTTTGGAAAGTGGTGGGGGCGCCATGCAGACCAAAGGATAACACCTTATACTGGTACAGCCCCTCCGGTGTGATGAAGGCCACTTTGGTAGCTCCATTAAAGGGGTTTTATCATCTCAGACAATGGGGGCATATCGCTAGGATATGCCCCCATTGTCTAATAGCTGTGGGTCCCACCTCTGGGACCCGCACCTATATCGAAAACGGAGCTCCGAAAGTGAAGGAGAGAGCACTGCACATGCACAGCCGCCCTCCATTCATTTCTATGGGGCAGCCCATTCACTTCTATGGGAGAAGCGGGGATTAGCGCTTGGTGGTGGACAGACCCCGGGAAATCTGGGGTCCTCCAGCCACAGCACTCCCAACACCTATCAGACAATGGGGGCATATACGATGTGCGGCAGGAGGGTGAATATGTATGAGGGGGGCGGATAGCTAGAGGAGGGGACGATGTGCGGCAGGAGGCAGAATATGTATAAGGGGCGGGTGTAGAGACAAGTTGAAAGATAGTAGAAAAAAGGAGATGCTGCGCTGGGACCCACAGTGCAGTGCGTCAGGAAGTCATCACACAAATAAACATCAATGTCAACAATCTCTGGGGGACCGTAGGAGCCATGCAGCAGTGTAAAAAATACCGAAAAACACCTTGACTCAGCTAGTAATAGTGAGTTATTATTTTGATCCCGGACAACCCCTTTAACTCTCACAACCGGCCATAGGGCAGGGAAACCTGGAGTCTCTCCCTATTATGAGTTCGTAGTGGAGATTTGTGGCGACTGCTACTTCATGGGTCCACCTGTCAGCCACCGTGGTTAGAGACACCAGTGCGGTGGGGTAGTCTTTCAAGTCTCTATGAATGCATATCACCCCAACTTTCTGGACAGTATACTCAGAGGACAACACCAGGGTCGCCCTTACCAGGGTGACCAAGTTCCCTGAGGTCAGCAGCACTTCCGCTTAAAGGGGTTGTCTCATCATGGGCAATGGGGGCATATCGCTAGGATATGCCCCCATTATGTTATAGGTGCAGGTCCCACCGCTGGGACCTGCACCTATATCGAGAACAGAGCCTCGCAAGTGAAGGAGGGCTTGCTGCGCATGCGCAGCCACCCTCCATTCATTTTCTATAGAGCCAGAGAATTTCCGTCGACCCCAGAGAAATAAATAGGAGCAGGGTATGCTCCCATTCATTTCTATGGGGAGCTGGCTTGGTGGTGGCTGGACCAGAGTCCTCCAGCCACCACCTTGTGGGGCTCCGTTCTCGATATAGGTGCGGGTCACATCCTATCGATATGCCCCCATTGTCCATGATGAGACAACCCCTTTAAGTATCTCCCACTTCCACCTGGCACAAGTGGTCTAGAGTAGTGATGGACGAACATCGTCTAGGACGATTCGCGAACGCGATAAAATGTTTGCGAACCACAAGTTCGTGGCAGGCCCCATTCAATTTAATGGCAGGCGAACCTGAAAAACCTTCAGGTCATATTTGCAGCCACCAAATACTTACTAGAAGTGCACAAATTGTCCCACAACATGGACAGTGACATACCAAAGGGCCATTTTCTTAAAGGCAAACTGTCAAAAATGTGCCCTGCTGGAGCCTAGAAGATTTTAATTTTAGACCACTAGAGTACAGGCCCTAAACATTAGGCATTCACCGGACAGAAAACATCAAGTGATGATGTGGCTGGAGGTACAATCAGGTCCATAAATATTGGGACATCGACACAATTCTAAGTTTTTTGGCTCTATATGTGGTGTAATTCTTACATCGTTCACCTGATTTGGATGTAAATACCCTCAAATTAAAGCTGACAGTCTGCAGTTAAAGCACGTCTTGTTCGTTTTATTTCAAATCCATTGTGGTGGTGTATAGAGCCAAAAATGTTAGAATTTTGTCGATGTCTCAATATTTATGGACCTGACTGTATATTACACAGTCGATGGATATCAATTTTACTGCAGGCCAGTGGACTACAGGCCCCAAAAATTATTCACTCGCCGGACAGAAAACATCAACTGATTATGTGGCTGGAGGTATATTAGACCGTCATTGGATATCAATTTTACTGCAGGCCAGTGGAGTACAGGCCCCCAACATTAGGCATTAACCGGACAGAAAACATCAAGTGATTATGTGGCTGGAGGTACATTAGACGGTCAATGGATATCAATTGTACTGCAGGCCAGTGGACTACAGGCCCCAAAAATTATTCATTCACCGGATAGAAAACATCAAGTGATTATATGGCTGGACGTATATTACACGGTCATTGGATAAGAATAGTAATGCTGGCCAGTGCAGTACAGGCCCAAAAAATTATTCATTCAACGTACAGAAAAGAACAAGTCATTATGTGGCTGGAGGTATATTAGACGGTCATTGAATATCAATTTTACTGCAGACCAGTACAAATGCATGCCAAATACATATGTTTAAAAGAACTAAAAACATAAAATTGGATTAAAAACATGGCTAACAAAATCCCCCCTCTTGAAAAAACCACAAATGACAATAGTTGAAATTCGATAACACATGATCGTTACAGGTGTTGAATTCCTCCGTGGCCCCAAACATTAGGCATTCACTGGACAGAAAAGGCTTTTTATGCCGCTATATTTACATAAGACAGGGACCATTATTTGTGCTGTGTGGTGGCGGATATGTGTGGGCTGGCATGAGGAAATTCAATTAAACATGGTCGTAACAGGCGTGGAATTGCTCCGAGATCCATGCCTTATTAATTTCTTAGAAATGTGAGGTAGTCCACACTGTAGTGAGCTAGGCGAGTGAGCTTATCAGTCACGAATCCCCCTGCTGTGCTGAACGTCCTTTCGGACAGGACACTCGACGAGGGGCAAGCCAAGAGTTCCATGGCAAATTGTTAAGCCTGCACACCCAGTAGTCAAGGGATTCCTTGCTTCTCAGAGCGTCCACATCGGCCGTTAACCAGATGTAGTCGGACACCTGTCGGTCTAGGCATTCCCTGAGGCTGGATCCGGAGGGAAGCTGTCGATGGGTTGGCTGCAAGAATGATCCAAAGTGACCAACACATCTTCAAAGCGTCCTCTTCTTGCAAGCACTGTAGGATTGGTACCCGCAACTGTTTCTCTGTTGGAGAAAATTCCTCTGTCAGCGCCCGCAACAGCAGAATGCAGCATCTCTGGAAGCAAGGCCTGGAAATGCTGCATTCTGACAGCCCTCTGTGATGCTGGTAACATGTCCGCCATGTTGTGTTTGTACCTTGGGTCTAAGTATGTTGCTACCCAGTACTGGTTCTTGCCCTTTATGCTTTTTATATGGGGGTCCCTATTCAAACACTGGAGCATGAAGGCCCCAATTTGCACTAAATTGGAAGCGGTAGAGCAGCCTGGCTACTGCTCATCGCCAAGGATAATGTCGTCCTCGTTCTGCCCCCATCCACAGACAACACCAGGGATCGTAGAAAAGTTTAAAGCCTGCTCTTCTTGCTCCTCCTCCTCCCCCCAGGCACCATACTCCTCTTACTCCTCTTCAGACTCCTGCTGACTTGTCTCAGATGGAGTAGCCCCCCCAGGAATTCATTCAGCATTGCGACTTCCACATCTATCTGCTCCTTGACGACTTGATCAATGACACAATGCAGTGCATGCTCCAGAAAGAAGGCGTAAGGTACGATGTCACTAATGGCGCCCTGGCTGCGACTGACCAGTTTGGTGATCTCATCAAATGGCCGCAGAAGTCTGCATGCATCGCACATAAGCAGCCACCGGCGCGGTGAAATAAAACCAAGCTCCCCAGAATCTATACTGCCTCAGAGTTCGTACAGGTAGTCGTTAATTGCACGTTTCTTCTGGAGCAGCCTACCAAGCTTATACAAGGTGGAGTTCCAGCGCGTCAGGCAGTCACAAATCAGATGTCTGACGGGCAACTGGTGTCGCCGCTGAACGTCAGCACGTACTTGAATAGGAACACCTTGATGGGAAATTTGGGAGGTGGGGTCCTTATTAAGTTTGGTTGAAAGTGAAGTCTGAGCAGTTGGTCTACTTTTAATAATTACAAGTATGGTGTCATTGCGTGGTGTCATTTAGTTGACATTCAGCAATGCTAGACAATGCATATGATAAACCCTGGGAAACCTTCAGACAAAATCATTACATTATATCTAAATTCAACAGGTAACATGTTTATCAACCCCAGAAAGAGACAAAGTAAACTAATTGGTTTCGGGTTGACTTGATCCAATCTCCCGGAGAAACTGTGAAAGTGGCTCTCTCTGATGTCAGTGCTATGTGATATATGAAAGAGAGTCTTGTTTCTCCCTCTTTCTCTGGCTGTCATCATATCCCATCCATCCTTATTTATCGCCCCAGGAAACAGCACAATTATGGTAATAAATAATAATAGGATCCTGTAAAACCTGAGTGATGAGGCTTCTCAGAACACATTCCCATCGCTTTGTGTGGCAACAGCAGGCTCTGAAATGCAATGCCAAGCAAATCAGAGGCACTGAATGCTGAGAGACTGGCACATAGCATAGGCAATAAATCACCCTGGCACACACGCCATTCCTGACAGGCATGGCAGCGATGTGGTAATTGCCAGTAATGTATTAAAATGTCCCAGATAAAACCATACTTAGTAACATTTCATAAATCTGGAAGTTGTGGCTGGGAGTGAGATAAATCATATTAGAAGTAAAAGTTAGAGCAATCCTTCATTTTGTCCTCTGTGTAATATCACCCAATAAAATGATCTGAAGAGACATTATAGTGGAGAATTACCAGCTCAGGATGGAATAGAAGTATCACAGAACTGGTCACAAGTCTGAGACAGGAGAAAAGAAAGCGCTGACAATATTACAATTAGAGGTGAGAGAATCAATTCTATAGAATCAGAATTCAACCCAAATTTTTGGACAAAAATCAATTTGAATTGGACTTGAATCAAATTGTAAAAATTAGCTCAACTCTAGAGTTGAGCGGACACCTGGATGTTCGGGTTTGACGGGTTCGGCCGAACTTCACAAAAAAGTTTGAGTTCGGGACCCAAACTTGACCCCGAACCCAAATCCCATTGAAGTCAATGGGGGACCCAAACTTTGGAGCACTAAAATGGCTCTAAAAAAGTCATGGATATGGAAATGACCTAAAATACATAAAAATAAAAAATAATAATCTTGATCTAGGAGGAGGAGGCCCATATAGAGTAGGAGGTTGAGGAGACAGTGGATGTGGCCGTGTAGGTGGAAGAGGCGGTGGAGGAGGTAGCCAACACTGGTTTTTGGTTGAAATTTTTTATTTAAATTTTTTGGGTTTAAATTAGGGTACACCCCAAAACATTGGGAAATATAAAAAATACAACAATGAAAGTGCACTGGAGTCTAACAATGCTAGGTCAGGCCGGTATACATGTCTATTCTGCACAAGGTACGGACAAGTCCTGTGGGATCCATGCCTGGTTCATTTTAATGAATGTGAGCTTGTCCACATTGGCTGTGGACAGGCGGCTGCGCTTGTCTGTGATAAAGCCCCCTGCCGAGCTAAACACACAATACACTGTCTGCAGGGCAGGCCAGCACCTCCAAGGCGTAAAGGGCAAGCTCAGGCCATGTGCCCAATTTGGAGACCCAGAAGTTAAAGGGGGCAGATCAATCAGTCAGTACGTGTAGGCGTGTGCACACATACTGCTCAACCATGTCGCATGTCCCCGTGTTGGCCTTGATCCAATTGTATATCTTCTCTATCAACTTTCGATGTTCTTTTATGCGCCTACCATTGTGATCATGGGTAATGGGGAATCAGGGTGCACACATACTGCTCTATCATGTTGCTGAAATGCTGCCTCCTGCTAAAACTTTCCATATCAGCTGGTGGTGCTGGTTGTTGTGACAAGCTTTTCCACATTTCGACCATGCTAACCCTGCCTTCTGAGGTGCTGGAGGTGCCCAAGCTGAGTTGGCGACCTCTTCCTCCTCCTCCTCTGCCTTCGCCTTGTGCTTCCACTGTGCCCCCGCTGTCAGATGGGAATGCCATCAGCAGCGCATCTACCAGCGTGCGCATCTTAAGATCACGCTCCAGTGTCGGAATTAAAGAACGGTATGTTGTCCTTGTAACGGGGATCCAGCAGCGTGGCCACCCAGTAATCAGCACAAGTTAGAATGTGGCCAACTCGGCAGTCGTTGCGGAGACACTACAGCATGTAATCGCTCATGTGTGCCAGGCCGCCCAGAGGGAATGACAAGCTGTCCTCTGTGGGAGGTGTATCATCTGTGTCCTCTGTATCCCCCCAGCCACGCACTAGTTCCTCCTCCTCATCCTCCACCTCGTCATCCTCCAGAACTGTGCCCTGGCTGGACAATTGTATACCTGGCGTATGTTGGTGCAGGAACTTACCCTCGGAGCCACTTGTGAATGACTGGTCTGAAACCCTTGTAAATGATCCCTCTTCCTCCTCCTCCTGTGCCACATCCTCTTCCATCATTGCCCGAAGTGTTTTTTCAAGGAGGCATAGAAGTGGGATAGTAACGCTGAGAACGGCATCATCGGCACTGGCCATGTTAGTTGAGTACTTAAAACAGCGCAACAAGGCACACAGGTCTCGCATGAAGGCCCAGTCATTGGTGGTGAAGTGGTGCTGTTCTGTCGAGTGACTCACCCGTGCTTGCTGCAGCTGAAACTCCACTATCGCCTGCTTCTGCTCGCACAGTCTGGCCAGCATGTGCAAGGTGGAGTTCCACCTTGTAGGCACGTCGCATATGAGGCGGTGAGCGGGAAGGTCGAAGTTACGCTGCAGCGCTGACAGGCAAGCAGCAGGGTACTGCACCACCAAATTCAGCACATGCACCAGGCAAGGGATGTGCGTCAAACCGGCTAGGCCCAGTGCTGCTATGTGATTTTGCCCATTATCACACGCCACCAGGCCGGGCTTGAGGCTCACTGGCACCAACCACTCATCGGTCTGTTGTTCCATGCCCGTCCACAGCTCCTGCACGATGTGGGGTTTGTCCCCCAAACAGATAAGTTTGCCTGCTGTTGTTTACCCCTGGCTGTGCTGAAGTTGGTGGTGAGGGTGTTACGCTGTTACGCTGACCGGATGAGGAGGCGGTAGAGGAGGAGGAAGCGGAGTAAGAGGAGGAAGCAACAGGAGGCATAGAGAAACGCCCTGCAATCCTTGGTGGTGGAAGGACATGCGCCAAACTGCTACCCACCTCAGGCCCAGCGCCACTGCATTTACCCAGTGTGCAGTTTGGAAGATATAACATCCCTGACCGTACTTACTGGTCCATGTATCTGTAGTGAGATGGCGTTGCGCAGTGCACACCTGATTTTGTCCCCCACTTGGTTGTGCAGGGAAGGGATGGCTCGCCTGGAAAAGTAGTGGCAGCTGGGAATGACGTACTGTGGGACAACCACAGGAAGGTGTTTCACTTGTGCGTGTAGCTGGCACAGATCTACCACGTCCTCTCCCTCCAACAGGAGCTCAACCACCTGCAGCACCACGACTGGGGCCACGTCCCTTATTTGACGCTCTCCTCATTCTTTGCAAACTAATAGATGGTTTATGTCAGACGACTATGTAACCGCCAATAGTCAACAATTAAGTTCACTGACAGTAAGGCTGTGTGGTGTCATAAAGAGGAAAAATTTCTTGAGGTCAAACAACAGTGTGACATGCAAATTTTATACATTTCACGGTCACAAAAAAAGGTTAATTTGTCAACCAACAATATAACAGCAGTATTGACTGGTTGTATTGGACTGTCACAAATGCAGCAAAGGCCCCAAATGTAGTGTCTTGCACAAAATGGAAGTTTTTTTACGACCAGAATATAACTGCAGTATTTAACCTTGTATCGGCCTGTCACAAATACAGCAAAGGCCCCAAATGTAGGGTCTTGCACAAAATGGGTGTTTTTTTTTAAACCAGAATATAATTGCAGTATTTAAATCTTGTATTGGACTGTCACAAATTCAGCAAAGGCCCCAAATGTAGTGTCTTGTACAAAATGGGTGTTTTTTTCAAACCAGAATATAACAGCAGAATTTAACGCTTGTATTGGACTGTCACAAATGCAGCAAAGGCCCCAAATGTAGGGTATTGCACAAAATGTTTTTTTTTTTTTTAAAGCAGAATATAACTGCAGTATTTAAAGCTTGTATTGGACTGTCACAAATGCAGTAAAGGCCCCAAATGTAGGGTATTGCACAAAATGGGTGTTTTTTTTAAAACCAGAATATAACTGCAGTATTTACAGCTTGTATTGGACTGTCAAAAATGCAGTAAAGGCCCCAAATGTAGGGTATTGCACAAAATGGGTGTTTTTTTTAAAACCAGAATATAACTGCAGTATTTACAGCTTGTATTGGACTGTCAAAAATGCAGCAAAGGACCCAAATGTAGGGTCTTGCACAAAATGGGTGTTTTTTTTTTAACCAGAATATAACAGCGGTATTTAAGCTTGTATTGGACTGTCACAAATGCAGTGCAGGGCGCAAATGTACTTTTTAGCAAAAAAAATTTAAGTCCCCACAGAATCTAACAGATGGGCTTACTTGGATTGTACTTTACAGAAAAAAAAATTAATATGTCACCCCCTGGGTCCCTGAACTCACAGACGGATTAGGCCTCTTTCACACTTGCGTTGTCCGGATCCGGCGTGTACTCCACTTGCCGGAATTACACGCCGGATCCGGAAAAACGCAAGTGTACTGAAAGCATTTGAAGACGGATCCGTCTTCAAAATGCTTTCAGTGTTACTATGGCACCCAGGACGCTATTAAAGTCCTGGGTGCCACAGTAGTAGTGGGGTGCGGGGGAGCAGCATACTTACCATCCGTGCGGCTCCCGGGGCGCTCCAGAATGACGTCAGAGCGCCCCATGCGCATGGATCATGTGATCCATGCGATCACGTCATCCATGTGCGTGGGGCGCCCTGACGTCACTCTGGAGCGCCCCGGGAGCCGCACGGATGGTAAGTATGCCGCTCCCCGCTCCCCACTACAGTTTACCATGGCTGCCAGGACTTTAGCGTCCCGGCAGCCATGGTAACCATTGAGAAAAAGCTAAACGTCGCATCCGGCAATGCGCCGAAACGACGTTTAGCTTAAGGCCGGATCCGGATCAATGCCTTTCAATGGGCATTCATTCCGGATCCGGCCTTGCGGCAAGTGTTCCGGATTTTTGGCCGGAGCAAAAAGCGCAGCATGCTGCGCTATTTGCTGCGGCCAAAAAACGTTCCGTTCCGGAACTGAAGACATCCTGATGCATCCTGAAGGACGGACTGTCCATTCAGAATGCATTAGGAAAATCCTGATCAGTATTCTTCCGGCATAGAGCCCCGACGACGGAACTCTATGCCGGAAGACTATAACGCAGGTGTGAAAGGGCCCTTACCTATATTATTTCCCTTCCCCTGGCACATATGCAGTGCAGGTGCACTTAAAAAATGGGTATATGTTGCCCACTGAATTAAACGAAGTAGGTTAAATTATTGTCCCTGGCACATATGCAGTGCTGGTGCACTGAACTTGCACAAAATGGCCGCCAACACCCACCTAACAGACGGATAAAACTTATTTTTCTGTGTCACTGGGCTCAGGGCAGGGTAAAAAAATGTTGCACTGCACCCACAAAACAAAATCGCTGTAGATCACAGAGTTAACAACAAGCACTTCTGATAACAGATTCTTTCCTATTCTCTCCCTCACAGCAGCAGCATCCTCTCCCTACACTAAGCACAGCAGAGTGACGTGCAGCGCTAGGTGACTCCAGCTTATATAGAGGCTGGGTCACATGCTGCACTGGCCAATCACAGCCATGCCATTAGTAGGCGGCATGGCTGTGATTGATTCTAAAGGGCACACAAGTTAAACACTTGTTGATTGGCTGCTCTGCAGCCTTTCAAAAAGCGCCATTAACTCGCAGAACACCGAACTCTAAGGTCCCTTTCACACGAGCGAGTTTTCTACGCGGGTGCAATGCGTGACGTGAACGCATAGCACCCACACTGAATCCTGACCCATTCATTTCAATGGGTCTGTGTACATGAGCGTTGTTTTTCACGCATCAGTTCTGCGTTGCGTGAAAATCGCAGCATGTTCTATATTCTGCGTTTTTCACGCAGCCCTGGCCCCATAGAAGTGAATGGGGCTGCGTGAAAAACGCATTGCATCCGCAAGCAAGTGCGGGTGCGATGCGTTTTTCACTGATGGTTGCTAAGAGATGTTGTTTGTAAACCTTCAGTTTTTTATCACGCGCGTGAAAAACGCATCAAAACGCATTGCACCCGTGCGGAAAAAACTGAACAACCGAACGCAATCGCAGACAAAACTGACTGAACTTGCTTGCAAAATAGTGCGAGTTTCACTGAACGCACCCTGAACGCATCCGGACCTAATCCGTCACGCTCGTGTGAAAGGGGCCTAACTTTTAGGCCCCTTTCACACGGGCGAGTTTTCCGTGCGGGTGCGATGCGTGCGGTGAACGCACTGCACCCGCACTGAATCCTGACCCATTCATTTCTATGGGGCTGTGCACATGAGCGGTGATTTTCACGCATCACTTGTGCGTTGCGTGAAAATCGCAGCATGCTCCTCTTTGTGCGTTTTTCACGTAACGCAGGCCCTATAGAAATGAATGGGGTTGCGTGAAAATCGCATGCATCCGCAAGCAAGTGCGGATGCGGTGCGATTTTCACGCATGGGTTCTAGGTGACAGTCTATTCACTGTATTATTTTCCCTTATAACATGGTTGTAAGGGAAAATAATAGCATTCTGAATACAGAATGCTTAGTATAATAGTGCTGGAAGGGTTAAAAATAATAAAAAAGTTAACTCACCTTCTCCTCTTGTTCGCGTAGATCCCGGTCTGTTCTTTAGCTGTGGGCTGAAGGACCTGTGGTGATGTCAGATCACATGCTCCATCACCATGGTGATGGACCATGTGATTGGAGCATGTGATCTGACGTCACCACAGGTCATTCAGTCCACAGCTAAAGAACAGACCGGGATCTACGCGACCAAGAGGAGAAGGTGAGTTAACTTTTTTATTATTTTTAACCCTTCCAGCACTATTATACTAAGCATTCTGACAGAATGCTATTATTTTCCCTTATAACCATGTTATAAGGGAAAATAATACAATCTTCAGAACATCAATCCCAAGCCCGAACTTCTGTGAAGAAGTTCAGGTTTGGGTACCAAACACGCGTGATTTTTCTCACGCGAGTGCAAAACGCATGACAATGTTTTGCACTCGCGTGGAAAAATCGCGCATTTTCCCGCAACGCACCCGCCTCTTTTCCGGGCAAAAAACATGACGCCCGTGTGAAAGAGGCCTAAGGCTGCATTCACACGGGCGAGATTTCCGCGCGGGTGCAATGCAGTAGGTGAACGCATAGCACCCGCACTGAATCCTGACCCATTCATTTCAATAGGGCTGTGTACATGAGCGTTGTTTTTCACGCATCAGTTCTGCGTTGCGTGAAAATCGCAGCATGTTCTATATTCTGCGTTTTTCACGCAGCCGTGGCCCCATAGAAGTGAATGGGGCTGTGTGAAAAACGCATTGCATCCGCAAGCAAGTGCGGGTGCGATGCGTTTTTCACTGATGGTTGCTAAGAGATGTTGTTTGTAAACCTTCAGTTTTTTATCACGCGCGTGAAAAACGCATCAAAACGCATTGCACCCGCGCAGAAAAACTAAACAACTAAACGCAATCGCAGACAAAACTGACTGAATTTGCTTGCAAAATAGTGAAAGTTTCACTGAACGCACTCTGAACGCATCCGGCCCCAATCCGCAACGCCCGTGTGAAACCAGCCTAAGGCCCCTTTCACACGGGCGAGTTTTCCGTGCGGGTGCGATGCGTGCGGTGAACATATTGCACCCACACTGAATCCTGACCCATTCAGGATTCAGTGTGGGTGCAACTTGTGAAAATCGCAGCATGCTCTATATTGTCCGATTTTCACGCGACGCAGGCCCCATAGAAGTGAATGGGAAGCGGGAAAAATCGCATAGAATCCGCAAGCAAGTACGGATGCGGTGCGATTTTCACGCACGGTTGCTAGGAGACGATCGGGATGGAGACCCGATCATTATTATTTTCCCTTATAACATGGTTATAAGGGAAAATAATAGCATTCTGAATACAGAATGCATAGTAAAACAGCGCTAGAGGGGTTAAAAAAATAAAATAAAAAATTTAACTCACCTTAGTCCACTTGATCGCGAAGCCCGGCATCTCCTTGTGTCTCCTCTGCTGAACAGGACCTGGGGTGAGCTGCTGCATTAAATAGAGGTTAAGGACCTTTGATGACGTCACTCCGGTCATCACATGGTCTTTTACCATGGTGAATCGCCATGCCACGGAGTGACGTCATCAAAGGTCCTTAACCTCTACTTAATGCAGCAGCTCATCCCAGGTCCTGTTCAGCAGAGGAGACACAAGGAGATGCCGGCTTCGCGATCAAGTGGACTAAGGTGAGTTAAATTTTTATTTATTTTTTTAACCCCTCCAGCACTGTTTTACTATGCATTCTGTATTCAGAATGCTATTATTTTCCCTTATAACCATGTTATAAGGGAAAATAATACAATCTTCAGAACATCAATCCCAAGCCCGAACTTCTGTGAAGAAGTTCGGGTTTGGGTACCAAACATGCGCGATTTTTCTAACGCGAGTGCAACGCATGACAATGTTTTGCACTCGTGCAGAAAAATCGCGCATTTTCCCGCAAAGCACCTGCACCTTATCCGGGCAAAAAAACTGACGCCCGTGTGAAAGAGGCCTAATTATAATATGTGAGCTTTCACATTTTACCAGATTTTTAAAGGGGTTGTCAGGGATTGGGGACATTGCTCTAATAGTAATCTACTGACATACACATTACAAACATACATGTACTACCTTTTGAACATATTTCTTAAGCCCCGTTTTCATCCAGTAAATTCTTGGCCGGAAGTGAGTATTTTCTAGTCTTCTATGACATACCGGGTTCCTGGCAGGTGAATAAAGCATCAGGAGGGCGGGTGCAGGGACGCGATGTTAGACAGTAGAAACCAGGAGATGTCGCCCTGCACTGGGACCCACAGTGCAGTGCGGCAGGAAGTGATCGCACAGATAAACATATAGGTAAACAATCTGTTGGGGACTGTAGGAGCCATGCTCCAGTGTAAAAGCTACTTTAAACCATCTTAGGAACATAGGCTCGGCTACTAAAGGTGAGTAAGATGTTTTAAAAAAATATATGCCTGATCCCGGACAACCCATTTAATTGTAAACCAGGTCCACAAAAAAATAGATGTTCCATTTTGGGTCAGGGAATACAGTACCTTTGGTGCATATCATCGATAATTAACCAGAAGGAAGAGCAGCTGCGAAGAGTCTCCCTGGAGGACTTAGGGCTGTATTATAGGCAGACGATTGTCTGGAGGGACGCATTTCTGTAAAGCCCCAGAGTGGCTTTACTACCTTTGCACCTCGCTACTGTCTTTATTGGTTAACCTTATGTCATCATGTGTATTTATTTCAGGTCCAGGTGCCCCAGCTAAGCAAAGCAAGCCAGCTAGAGCACCTTTAGCTCTGCTGGACATATGGGCCACAGCTTAAAGCCTCGGAAGCCAGGAGGAGCTTTCCCTGGACAAATCTAGAGACAAACCAGACTACAAAGTAAAGTACAGCATAAAGAAGAAGCTGAGTTCTATAGCCAGCAAGTCAGTACAGCAGGGCCAGAGAGCAGCAGATGTATTAGAGAGGAGTTTGCCTGCCACAATTTTAATGCTAAAGCCTGCTAGAACCAAGATAAAGTCGGTAAATCGTTTGGAGAAACGTTTATTCTTTATTTATTCTTCATCCCCAAGTTAACTTATCCTCTTTTTCTGCTGCAGAAGACAATGCCTGGGGTCCAGTGTATCCAGATAGGAGCACCGTGACACGTGCACACAACATTAAGGGACATTGTAGGCCACCCTATACCACTCGGCCATTCCTAAACCTGGGTACCACCACCAACACCATTTCTTAAAGGTACTCTGCCCCGTTGTTGCTTCACTGCAACTGGCGTCACGTATATTTCTTAAAGGGACCCTTTGCCGCTGTCAGACATTGCATTTCTTCCCAGAAATCTCCTGCTTGTCAGTGGAGGAGACCGCTGCTATTACATGTATGAGGAGGCACGATCATTATGCATCGCTCTTTCTCATACTGACTAGTTGTTTGCTGGCAGCAGATCGTGATTAGACAGCTCGATCTGCCACCGGCAAATGATTTTTAAACCAGCAATATAAGCGCTCTTTCAGACCAGCCAGTCGATTGCTGGAACCATGCTCCATGTATGAGCGTGATCCTCCATTCTGGACATTGCTCTTCTTGCAGGAGCACACTGTATTATCATGATTGATAATTCTATTTGCCTTTGCATGACTTTACTGCTACAGAATCATACTGACATAAAGCTGTCAGTATGATCCTGTAACACTAAGGTCATGCAGAGATACACAGCATTATAAATCATGATAATGCCATGTGCTCCAGCAAGATGAGCAGGGTCCAGAACAGAGGATAACTCTCACACATAGAGCGTGATGCTGCAATGGACTCGCTCATCTGAAAGAGCACTTACACTGCCAGATCATCGCTAACGAGCCTTACTATGAATACTCAGCGATTATCTGGCAGACAATCTGCTAGTGTAATACAGCCTTTACTTTTTTGAATTACAGGGGAAAGTCATTGATTTCAAAAAGCGCCATGTACTGATTCGTTTTTCCCTGTGATATTGCTGTTGGAGAATTGCTGATCACCTGCTGATCACTGGTGATAACTGTCAATTGTGGGAAAACCCTTTTAAGTAACATATCTATAGTTAGCAGGTTAAAATGAGACCTAAAGACCCCCGTACACATTAATATATTGTTGCCACCAAGAATATAGGGTTCAACAATAGTCTAATGTGTGTGGGGGGAGCTCTGGACTCTCCCTCGACAGATGATACCGGGGAAGAGAAGGATTGAGGGAAATTAATATTTTCACCTGATGTTTTTGCTATGCCAGGAGATAAGCCACCGCCAGAGGTGTCCAGCAGCGCCTTTCTCCCCTCCCCCCATGCACGTCTGGTGTTTGTGTGTATAGGGGAATCTTGAGTAAGTCAGGAGATAGTTGTCGGCCAAATGATCTATTGCATAGCTATGGCCACTTTATACCATAGTCCTTAGTCCCAGTTCAACCTTGATAATCCCAGTTGATCCAGTGTCACAACCAGACAGCTGAGAAGCTCTGACAGAAGCCTTTCAGAACCTCCTCCTTGAGTTTTCTTTGTTTTTGGTTTTCAGTTCCTCATCTCGTTAGCCTCTCTCAGCTGTCATGTAGTTGGACTGATTGCATCCCTTTAAATTCCTCCCCATAATGCATTAGTGTGCGGTTTATACAGCTTCCTGGAGTGTGTGTGCATGCTGATCCTATTTCCCAGTCTTTGCTGGATCCCAGGTGACCCTGACTCCCTCCGTGTCTAGTGTCCCTTCACTATTGTAGGGTGTTCAGGTGTTATATAGTCGAGGTACGAGGATATGCGATCATCCACCATTGGGATTATCGCATAGGTTGAGCAGTAAGGGAGAGAGCCAGGTCTGATGCAGGGGTCTCCCTTTTTGTTCCTTAGTTTTGGATCCAGTGAGTCATATATTCATTTTGCATTGTCTTGTTTCCTGTACACCTTCCGTGACATCCAGAGGAAGGCAAAAAAACATCATAAATGACTCAGTTTCCCATTAACTATAAAAAAATCTTTCTGCTACCCCTCCTTCCTTTGCTGCTGGCAATCCGATGAACCCATGGATCAATAGTCTGCAATTATAGCAGTATCCTTGTTCATTGTGTAGTGTCCCACTACGTAAAGGTGGGCACTACTCAAGGGTAAATTGGGTCATGTTGTTCTCCACCTCCTGTGGAACATGGTCATGGTATTTTGTATTGCATTATAATGTATATTGTCATGTTATCTCCTGTGTATCAGGCCTGCTAGGGGTATAGTTTCTCCTCCCAAGCTGTAGAGGGAGCTAGGGAACCCCCTAGTATATATAGACAGGTCCAGTCCAGGAGAGTGTGTGTGGTTAGAAGCCAGTGTTCACTTTAGCCAGGTAGTAGCTGTTTCCTCCTGAAGTTATCCTGCATCTTGCCAAGTATAGAGCAGTGCTAATCTTATCCAGCCAAGTGGAAAGCTGAAGGGCAGAAGTTTATTTACAGCAAGAGGATTTATACCAGAGGAAGGTTTCCCTACCCAAGGATAAAGCCAGCTATTAGGCATACGGGCCTTGGAGAAAGCCAGACAGGATTCGGCAGAAAGTACAGCCTAATCTGTGAGTTTATTCCCTCTGAGTTATCTTGCTAGGATTCTACCTGCCATTTATGTAAAGCCTGCCTGTTATCAAATATTCTTCATATGGAACTGTCTGAAGCTTGTACATAGTTGAACTGTTCAGTAAAGAGGAATTTTAGTTCACTACAATCGTGTGTACCTCCATTATTCCTCCTAACAATCGGTGTGCCACCGTTACCGTCACTGGGGTCACGAACTGTAAGGGATCTTGCCACAGGAACGCTAAACCTACAACACCCAGGGCACCTCACCTATCAACCGGCCTGGTCCCTATATCCAGAGAGTGCCCCAGAGGATCTACGTGCCAGCCTCTCCATCACTGCTGTACGCCTGCCCAGGGTATCCTACAAACTGTGAGTACTAAGAGCAACCCTCGGTTAACTGACCCCTGTGACCTCACATTCGCTCACCCTGAAGGACTGGCGTACTGCAATTGTTTTTTTACAAAGAAGATTTTTAGCCTTTTTAAAATCTGCCCATGCACTCAGCTATTAACTGACTTAACCAATACCAAATAAGAACTGCACCATTAGGTAACCACAATTAGCCACAGTACCTTTGAAGCATTACATACTTTGGGTTACTTTAGTTCTAAATCAACAAGCCCAAAAAGAGAATACTTTAAAAGTATAGGGTGTGGACTACTATAGAGACGGTTATACCAAATGAAGATCATGTAGCTTTTCACCTCACTGACTACTTCACAGTAAATTGTGGTTTGTGAAGATATATAATACCATAATGGAACAGCTCTTTACTAGACAGGTTCACCTCCTGTACTGGAGTATTGGTTTGGGACATGCACAGTCTACAGTAGATTAGTCTCTCTTTTGAAGTGTGGAAGGGAGATTGAACATGGTCTCAGTAGTCAAGAAACCACACAATTACATGATAAGCCAAGCTGGCAGATGGCATGATTGAGGCTACCAGCCCTTATCATCGGACATGTGGGGCAGTGGTAGTCCAAGGCATCCTTCATACACTATGCTAGCACCTGATACTACACATCAGCAGATTATATTGACTGGATCCTGCCAGCTCCATTCATAAAGTCAGGAAATCCTGGTGCAGTAGTCTGCTAAAATATTAATTTATGTTAACTGGCTCTCTCTAGGTCAGGGGCGTAACGTGGGGGGGGGGGGGGCGGAGGAGCCGTTGCCCCGGGCGCCAAATTGCCGTTATGCCTCATAGGCTTCAGGCCATTAGGCCTGAAGCCTATAAGGCAGTAGAGCGATGCAAGACTCGGTCGCGATAACCTCACTGTGACCTCCTGTGTCGGATCTCTAATATAGAGGGGGCCAGTACATTATTATTAATGTAATGGCCCCCTCTTTATTATTAATGTAATGGCCCCATCTTTGTTATTAATATAATGGCCCCTCTTTATTATTAATATAATGTTCCCCTCTTTATTATTAATATAATGGACGCCTCTCTACTCTTATTACTATGCCATTCAGTAGAATATCCTCTTTCTGCTCTTTGTTATTAAAGAGGGGCCATTACATTAATAATAGAGAGGGGGCCTTTATATTAAAAACAAAGAGGGGGCCATTATATTAATAACAAAGAGGGGCTATTATATTAATAATAAAGAGGGGGCCATTACATTAATAATAAAGAGGGGGACATTATATTAATAATAAAGAGGGGGACATTATATTAATAATAAAGAGGGGGACATTATATTAATAATAAAGAGGGGGCCATTATATTAATAATAAAGAGGGGCCATTATATTAATAATAAAGAGGGGAACATTATATTAATAATAAAGAGGGGGCCATTATATACAGGGGGAATAATATTATGAGGAATGGGGGACTATCTGTCTGGCTCTAGCACAGTATTGGAGGGCAGGAGGATGAGTTGTTGAGACACCAGGAAGGAAGAGGATGATAGTAAAGTGAGGAACCTAAATTTTTTTCTGTGAAACTCTGAAGAGACGAGAAGCAGCTGAAAGAAGGTATCATGGAGGTCTTATCTCTGAATGAAGACGTTGAGGAAAGTCCACATCACAGGAGACTTCACTGGATGTAACAGGTATGGTGCAGTATTCTACTGTAATAATAATGTCCATGCACATATCTGTTTTACGGTAGGGTTGGGGGAGGAGATTGAGAATATCGCCCACCCTGCCGCATTCGGCCCCAGACTTCAGGTCACACTGTGTTCTGAATTCTGGGGCCTCACACCCATCTACTACATTATCTGTACTCAGAGAGTTATCACTGTGTTATCTGTGGTGTTACATAGGACTGCAGGTGATATCTACTACATTCTCTGTACTCAGAGAGTTATCTCTGTGTTATCTGAGGTGTTACAAAGGACTGCTAGTGATCTACTAAAGTATCTGTTAAAAGGGGCGTGCCTGGGGTAGGGGGGGGGGCGCAATTTTTGGCTTGCCCCGAGTGCTGAAAACCCACGCTACGCCACTTCTCTAGGTGATGGGTTTGCAGTCCTGTTCCATTTACTATTGATACTGTGAAAGCACATAATAACTATTCACATGTTATACATAATGATATGATATCTTTGTATTTGCAGCAGGCTGTAAAATGAAGTTATTTTCTTTACTAGTTTAGAGTGTAGTTTTCTGCACTGACATCTAGTGGCCAACAATGTTAACTGCAATATGCCAGTTTTGTGTGGATTAATGCAAATGGAAGAAAACTCCCCAAGAAATAAATGAAAGAATAATATATTGAACATACAGTATAAACAATTGTAATTATTTCAGACTATGTGGAATGATACGGTTCCCTGGTGTTAACTTGGAATAAATTCAAAATAAGGATTTTAATTTAAAGATTAAAGCGTTTTTAACAAATGTGTCAAATACCAAGTATAAAAAGTTTACCAGGAGCTTGCCATGTTAAATATATGAGGAGTGGTTAGAGTAGCAAGTGTCTTAAAGGGGTTGGCCACTATATAAGCACTCTATATAGTGGGAGGTAGGGTAGAAAAGAGTTTCCTAATATACTTTATAAAAAAAATCTGAATGGAAATTCTGCAGCGTTCACAAACTGTATCTATCTATCTATCTATCTATCTATCTATCTATCTTACCAATAATGTGCATACATTTATCAGGTACCAATTTTACTAGTAGTCATAGTGGTTGCTGGTGGTGGGATACTTAAATGGGTTGGCCACTATATAAGTACTTTCCACTATATAGTGGGAGGTAGGGTAAAAAAGAGTTTCCTAATATACTTTATTAAAACAATCCGAATGGTAATGTTTTTATAATGAGTCCTTCCCCCTCAATAAATCCATGACTGCACGCGACATGGAGGAGCTTTAGAAAAAGCTCTCCATGGCTTTTTTCTAACTGCACATGCGCTGCTTTTCCTAATAAGAGCAGCACATGCCCAGTCTGCGGCTGCCACTGATCCCACACGCGCCCTTACTTTTCTTCCCGCTCCGAACTCTGACAGGAATAATAAGCCGGTTGTAGAGACAGAGTCGGAGCAGGGAGCGCGCCAGTGGCAGGGGCAGACTGGGCTCTTATTAGGAAAAGCAGCGCATGTGCAGTTAGAATAAAGCTAAGGACGAGCTTTCTCTAAAGCTCCTCCATGTCGCGTGCAGTCATGGGCGAATTGAGGGGGAAGGACTCATTATAAAAACATTACCATTCGGATTGTTTTAATAAAGTATATTAGGAAACTCTTTTTTACCCTACCTCCCACTATATAGTGGAAAGTACTTATATAGTGGCCAGGGGAGCACCCAGGAATTTTGTCTAGGGGGGGTCCGAAAGGCAAAAAAATGTGGCATGTGTAGTGCGCTGTGCTAATTCAATTTTTCAAAGCCCCCTTTATATTTAAAAATGCAGGGAGGGGGTGTAGTGTGTTGCGCTGATTCTTTTACTTGGCGATTCTAAAAGCTCTGTAGGAATTATTTTTGGCCCCGCCCATTATTAATAGCCCCTCCTACATATAATAGGCCACTCCCAACAAACACTGTACAGCTGACATTCTATAGTTGCGGTCTGTCTCTACACATCATACGGAGAGAGGGGAGGTCTGTCCTGGCTGCACTGTCTGCTTCACATTATACAATAGACAGCCGGCTACAGCCAGGAAGCTCCTCCGCTCTCCTCCCTCCCCAGATCCTGCTCAAGGCCTGTGGTTCCCCCCACCATCTGCCACCCGCCCGTGGCCTGCTGCCCCCTTTGACCGTCCTCACCCAGCTCTGAATCCTCCTTCTGCAAATGGCAGGGGGAGGAGCCGGAGCATCTCCTCTCCTACATAGCGCCACCTACCTCTTACATCCAGTGATGTCACCTTTGTTGTAGACGTTCTCTTTCCTCATCTTCTCCATTCAGATCAGACCGCCATAATGATTTTTCAGCCATCTCCCATCTCTGCAGAGGTTAACAAACAGACATTAGTTTCCCACATTTCCATCATCTTCACATCTTCTGTACACCCTTTCCTGCCACCCCCAATACTATACTGCAGAAACAGTCCCCCTGAAAATACTGTTACCACACAGATAGTGCCCCAATACTGTGCCCGCTGTGCCCCCAATACTATACTGCAGAAACAGTCCCCCTGGAAATACTACTACCACACAGATAGTGCCCCCTCAACAATTATTGGCACACAGTGCTCTAAAAAAATAACTGCGCCCAAACACTAATAGTATAAAGATAATGTCCCCCAAAAATTATTGTGCTAAGCTGATACAGTGGCAGGGTGCCCCCCAAAGTAACAGGGCTCCCCAAAATAGAAATCATTCTCTGCCAGAGCACACTTAGTAGTAATAATGCCCCTATAGTGCCCATACTAGTAATCATGTTCCTCATAGCCCCCCAGTATTAGCAAAGCTCCGTATAATACCTCCTAGTACTAATAATTCTCCCTAGAATATGACAGTACATGAAATACCCCCGCTTAGTGCCCGCTGTTGAGCTAATGTCCCCATAATGTATGCCAGTATAAAATACCCCTATATAGTGCCCCAGTAAATGCCCTCATAGTGCTCCTCTCCCCCTTCCCCATAGTGTCCCCCATAATATGCCAGTAAAAAATGCCCCTTCTAAGTGCCACCATATGCCCCAATAGTGCTCCTCTCCCCCATAGTGCCGCTCTCCCCTATAGTGCCTACCATAATGTGCCAGTAAAAAAATGCCCCTTTAGTGCCACCAGATGCCATAATGCCCCCATAATGTGCCAATAATAATAAAGGCCCCTTTAGAGCCCCCACTTCCCCTTAGTGCCCCCAAATATTGCCCCTATAGTGCCACCAGATGCCCCATAGTGCCATTCTCCCCTATAGTGCCCCATAATGTGTCAATAAAAAAAAGCCCCTTTAGACCCCTCAGATGCCCCCATAGTGCTCCTCTCCCCCATGGGGCCGCCCCATAATGTGCCAGTAAAAAATGCCCCTTCAAAGTGCCACCATATGCCCCAATAGTGCTCTACTCCTCCATAGTGCCGCCCTCCACTATAGTGCCTCTCATAATGTGCCATTAAAAAATGCCCCCTTAGTGCAACCAGATGCGATAATGCCCCCATGTGCCAATAAGAAAAAAAGGCCCCTTTAGAACCCCCACTTCCCCATAGTGACCCCAAATAATGCCCCTATAGTGCCACCAGATGCCCCATAGTGCCCACTATAATGTGTAAAAAAAAAAGGCCCCTTTAGAGCCCTCATAGTGCTCCTCTCCCCCATGGTGCCCCCCAAATAATGCCCCAATAGTGCCACCAGATGCCCCATAGTGCCGTTCTCCCCTATAGTGCCCCCCATAGTGTGTAAAAAAAAAGGCCCCTTTAGAGCCCTCATAGTGCTCCTCTCCACCATGGTGCCCCCCAAATAATGCCCCAATAGTGCCACCAGATGCCCCATAGTGCCGTTCTCCCCCATAGTGCCCCCCATAGTGTGTAAAAAAAAAAAAAAAAAGCCCCTTTAGAGCCCCCATAGTGCTCCTCTCCCCCATGGTGCCCCCCCCCCCATTATCTGCCAGTAAGAAGTGCCACCCAAAAAAATTTACCACCAGATGCCCCATAGTGCCGTTCTCCCCTTTAGTGTCCCCATAGTGCCAGCTCCCCCCTCCAAAAAAAGAATAAAAAATACACTGATACTTACCTCCATCAGCAGCGATGCGATGCAGGCCTCTTCCCGCCTGTGTCCCTGCTGTGTGCTGCCCGGCTCAGGCGGCGCGATGATGACGGAATCGCGCCGCCTGAGCCGGCCTCTGATAGGCTGCAGGCATTAGTGCCTGCGACCTATTAGAAGAACAGGGGAGGGACTCACCTCTCCCTCCCCTGCTCTGCCGCAGCACAGGCATCTGTATCACTGTTCTAAGGACGGCGATACAGATGGATTAGATATGGAGATGAGAGCTTCCACAATGGAAGTGCTCATCTCCTTCTGCCCCCCCCAGCCCCCCACCACCACCGCCGCAATTACATCCAGGGCCGCGCCGCCTGTGGTGATCGGTGGTGCGGCCCTGAAGGATAAAAAAATAATAATTTTGGCTGGTTGTTCTAGGGGGCGTCCAGACCCGCTGGACCCCCCCTGTAGGTGCGCCACTGATAGTGGCCAACCCATTTAAGTATCCCACCACCAGCAACCACTATGACTACTAGTAAAATTGGTACCTGACAAATGTATGCACATTATTGGTAAGATAGATAGATAGATAGATAGATAGATACAGTTTGTGAACGCTGCAGAATTTCCTAAATGTGACCTAAAACTACATTAGATTTTCACGCAAGGCCTGAATGCAGATAAATATAAGCAGATCAAACAAATGAGTCAGAAATAATAGATGTGGTAATTCATTAACTGAGGATAATGATCCAATATCACATGTCTTTGAGTAGTAAAAGTATGTGAACCCTTGCTTTCAGTATCTGGCGTCACCTCCTTGTGCAGCAATAACTGCAACTCGAGATTCTCGATAGTTTTTGATTAGTCCTGCACATTGGATGGGAGGTCCATCCTCTGTACAAAACAGCTTCAACTCTGTTATGTTGGTGGTTTTCCTCCCATGAACTGCTCGTTTCAGGTCCTTTAATAATATTTCATATTAACATAGTAACATAGTTTATAAGGCCAAAAAAAGACACCTGTCCACCTAGTTCGGACGGTAATCCTGCAAGTTGATCCAGAGGAAGGCAAAAAAAAAAAACTTTGGAGGAAGAAGCCAATTTTCCCCACTTAAGGGGAAAAAATTCCTTCCTGACTCCAATCAGGCAATTAGAAAAACTCCCTGGATCAACAACCCCTCTCTAGTAGCTATAGCCTGTAATATTATTACGCTCCAGAAATACATCCAGGCCCCTCTTAAACTCTTTTAGTGAACTCACCATCCCCACCTCCTCAGGCAGAGAGTTCTGTAGTCTTACCGTAAAGAATCCTCTTCTATGTTTGTGTAGAAACCTTCTTTCCTCCAGACACAGAGGATTTTTTCCCATCGTCACAGTCACAGTCCTGGGGATAAATAGATGATGGGAGAGATCTCTGTACTGACCCCTGATATATCTATACATAGTTATTAGATCTCCCCTCAGTCGTCTTTTTTCTAAAGTGAATAACCCTAATTTTGATGATGTTTCAGGGTACTGTAGTCCACCTATTCCATTTATTACTTTAGTTGCCCTCCTCTGAACCCTCTCCAGCTCTGCTATGTCTGCCTTGTTCACAGAAGCTCAGAACTGTACACAGTACTCCATGTGCGGTCTGACTAGTGATTTGTAAAGTGGTAGGACTATGTTCTCATCACCGGCATCTATGCCACTTTTGATGCAACCCATTATCTTATTGGCCTTGGCAGCAGCTGCCTGACACTGGTTTCTACAGCTTAGTTTGCTGTTCACTAAAATTCCTAGGCCCTTTTCCATGTCAGTGTTACCCAGTGTTTTACTATTTAGTATGTACGGGTGACTTGCATTATTCCTTCCCATGTGCATAACCTTACATTTGTCAGTGTTAAACCTCATCTGCCACTTCTCTGCCCAAGCCTCCAATGAATCAGATCCCTCTGTAGCAGTATATTGTCCTCTTCTGGGTTAATTACTTTACACAGTTTAGTGTCATGTGCAAAAATTGATATCCTACTGTGCAAGCCTTCTACAAGATCATTAATAAATATATTGAAGAGAATAGGGCCCAATACTGACCCCTGAGGTACCCCACTAGTGACAGTGACCCAATCTGAGTGCGTACCATTAATAACCACCCTCTGTTTTCTATTACTGAGCCAGTTACTTACCCACTTACAGATGTTGTCCAAGTATTCTCATTTTATATACTAACCTTTCATGCGTTACAGTTTCAAATGTTTTGGAGAAGTCCAGATAAACGACATCCATTGGTTCACCGCAGTCAAGTCTAGAACTTACCTTCTCATAGAAACTGATTAAATTAGTTTGACATGACCGATCCCTCATGAAGCCATGCTGATATGGCGTTATTTGTTTATTTTGATTGAGGTGCTCCCAGATAGCATCTCTCAGAAAACCTTCAAACAGTTTACCCATGACAGATGTTAAACTTACCAGCCTATAGTTTCCAGGCTCTGTTTTTGGACCCTTTTTGAATATTAGCACCACACTTGATATGCGCCAATCCTGTTAGTATAGAGTCCTTTAATATAAGAAATAAGGGTCTGGCTATGACATTACTTAATTTCTATTGGATTAAGGTCAGGATTTTGACTTGATTATTCCAAAACTTTAACTTTATTATTCTTTAACCATTTGGCAGAATTTGGTAGAATAATGTATGTGCTTAGGGTTGTCTTGTTGCAAGATCAAAATTCTCCTGAGATTCAGCTTACAGACAGATGTCATGACATTTTCCTTTAGAATTTGTTGCCATAAAGCAGAATTTATTATTCCATCAATGACGGTAAGCCTTGCTGGTTCACATGCAGGAAATCAGGCCCAAACCATGATATAACCACCACCATGTTTCACAGATGGGATGATGTTTTCATGCTTCAAGCACTGTTTTCCGTTCTCCAAACATAATGCTTCTTCTTTAAAGCAGAAGAATTCTATTTTGGTCTCATTCGTCTACAAAACATTGTTCCAGTAGCCTTCTGGCTTATCCAGGTTATCATTAAAAAACTGCAGATGAGCAGCAATGTTCTTTTTGGAGAGCAGTTGCTCTCTCCTTGCAATCCTGCCATGCACACCTCAGTGTCCTCCTGATGGTGGACTTATGAATATTAACATTAGATAATTTGACAAAGGCCTTTAGTTGCTTAGAGGTTGTCTCAGGTTCCTTTGTGAACTTGCAGACTATTATATGCTTTGATTTTGGCATGATGCTTGTTGGTCAATCACTCCTGTGGAGAGTAATAATAGTCATGAATTTCCTCTATTTGTAATAATCTGTCTGACTGTGGATTGGTGGAGTCCAAACTCTTTAGAGATGGTTTTGTAACCTTTACCATTCATAAAGTCAGGGAATCCTGGTGCATTTTTTAATATAATCACAGTATAATATAAAGTTATTTCATTATTGTAAACTGGTGAAGCAGTTTGTTAAAATATTCAGTTATGTTTACTGGCTCTCCTGATTTGCAGTACTGTTCCATTTACCACTGATATTCTGAAAGCACATAGTAAACACTCCCCATGCTGTTATTAACTATTCACATACAGACATAATGATACAATCTCTTGGTATTAGCAGCAGGCTGTAAAATTAAGTCATTTTTTCTGCTAGTTTAGAGTGTCTAGAGCAGGGATGGCCAACCTGCGGCTCTACAGCTGTTGCAAAACTACAATTCCCACCATGCAAAGACTGCCTACAGCTATCAGCCTACAGCAAGGCATGTTAAGAATTGTAGTTTTACAACAGCTAGAGAGCCGCAGGTTAACCATCCCTGGTCTAGAGTGTCCTGATAAGCATCAAGAACTCTTCTTCTGAGGTACTCGGAAAGTTTGTTCCATGATACAGTTCCACAAATGTTTTGTGAAGATTGGACTTTAATAGATCCCTGTTCTTTAAATAAAACAGGTTACACACCCACACCTGATTGTTAACCTATTGATTGACCTGACTCTAATTTCACTTTCAAATTAATTAAGAATCCTAAAGGTTCACATACTTTTACCTCTCACAGGCATGTAGTATCGGATCATTTTCCTCAATAAGTAAATGGCCAAGTCTGATATTTTTGACTCATTTTATTTGGTTATCTTTATATACTTAGGACTTAGGTGTCAAAATTTGACATAGTTTTAAGTCAAATTTATACAGAAATATATTCCTCAAAGTTTGGGGTCCTTGGAGGTGGGCAAGGCAGGATTGTTTTGACAGTGACTGAATCTATCTGAGCCTCCACGATGAGGATCTCAGTGATCCAATGAGTAAATATTGAGGTTATTGTTACTGTACTCTTGCCAGGCCTGTGAAGGCTACCTTTATATTAGATGCTAATTTGCCATGGTGGTCACGGATAGTCATTTCATGTTCAGATGTATACCATGTTGTTAATATCATGCACTGGAGAGCCATGTACCTTCACTCCCTTTCCCCCTACCCCTTCCCTTCTCCCCTACCAGTCCTACCCTTCCCATTCTCCCTTGTTCTTTTATGCCTTTATTTCTTTATTATTTTAATTTTGTATTTTGATAGCAAGCTTTTGAATGTCAGTTTGCACTTGTTTTTTCTCAATAAAAACATATTTCACAAAAAAAGTATACAGAAATATGGAAAATTCTGAAGGGTTCACAAACATTCAAGCACCGCTGCAGATAGACAGATGAATAAATATAGATTTTTAGATAGATAGGTTTGACTGTCTGAGACCCTCCACCTTTCAAGCTAATTTTATAAACTTTTCTATACTGCAATAATACAGCATATCTGTTAACTCATCAGCTCCCATTAATGCCCCATTAAATGAATACTAATGAGTCTAGTTATATAAAGTCTTTAAATATAACTATATTACATGTGTTTAATACTCATTCTCTTCTCCAGTTCTTTTTCTTCATAAGTTCTGTTTTCTCCTCCGCACCCTCAGAATAGAAGCCAAGAGGCTTCTCAACACCAGAGGAAATGAGGTTTTGGGGCTAGCAGGATTGTTTATTAGGTTCTCAGATATAATCAGCCTTAAGTTACATCATGTCAGGGCAGCTGCCATGTGCACTAAAAGCAGCCTGGCAATTTTACCCAGACTGACAGCCTAAATCAGAAACAGAAAAATCAACATGTCAATAATTGAGCTGGCCATGATGGATGTATTATGCAGCATGTGGTAGGCTCTGGATTGCATTAGGCCAAGACTCTGCTGCTCTACGCTGTCAAGGGAACATAGGCATGTCCTCCAAGGGATAACTAGCACGTAGGGACCTCTGCTTTTAGCTACATAACCCCTTCCCTGCCAGCAGGACAGGAATCAGGCAGCTTTGTATATATTCACTGCGGATAGTTTGTTATTTTATCTATTTTGGCAGCCGTATTAGCGTTCTTTTCACATAAACATATTTATTTGGTCCGGAATGACTAAGTCGCACCCAGTGATTGATATGACTCTGTATACCGAAAGGAGTTCAACCATTAAAGTGACAAAATAAATAGAAGTGCTGTAATTAAAATGCATAACTCTAAGTGAATTGTTGTGTGCATGCTCCATCTGTTACAACCAATCAATGGGTGATTAACAGTATATAATCAAGCCATGCGTTAACACGTGGCGCAACAGACCCATACAACTAACTGCACATGCCCCTTTGTAGTAAAGCAAACAGCTACTAGTGTGATGATAACTGCTACAACAATCCTATAATTTGTATGTATTGAGAGCAGCCAGCAGGCTGCCAGGTCATGTCGCATTCAATGTCTATCTAAACATGCCATGTCCTGCTGTTTTGATGTGTACCATGTTTTTAAAGCCTTTTTTTCTGACTCTTGGTGATTCCCTTTTGCTTTGTCCATGAATGATAAGCTGGAGAGAAGGTGTTCTGTTGCTAGGACCTCCCAAAGATCAAGTGTAGTCTGCATTGATAGATTCCTCTGTGGTGCATCCACAGGGGAAAAAGGTCTATGCACAGGTCCCATTGAGATACATGGACTTGGCAGGTCCTCCAGAGCAAGAGATACTATTTCTACCCGTTCTACTCTTAGGATAATTGATGAAGGTCCCATGATTCACCCACTGAATAATAATATTTTTTTAAACCAACCGCTGGGTTACAGTCAGTTATTAAGTCTTAAAGTGACACTGTACTTTCATTAAACTTTTGATAAATTATAGAGGCACATCAGAAGTTTAGATCGGTAGGGTCTGAACACCCACGATCTGTAGAATGATGGGAGAGAAGCGTGCACTTAGTGTGCTATGTCTCCTTGCTGCACGAGATGGGGGTGAGATGAGCCCATAGACCAGGGCTAGGCAACCTCCGGCACTCCAGCTATTGTGAAACTACAACTCCCAGCATGCATACTTCCTCTGCTCTTCTTAGAACTCTCACAGAAATCAATGGAGCATAATGGGAATTGTAGTTTCATAACAGCTGGAGTGCCAAAGGTTGATGATCTCTGCCATAGACTTTCCACTGAGTCCATCTCACTTCCTGTGGTGAGGAGAGAGAGCATGTTAGGCACTCCCTTCTGTCCCTCCGTTCTAGTTAGGAGGTCTCAGTGCTCAGAATCCACTAATCTTAACTTTTTATATGTCCCTATAACATAATAAAAGTTAAATGAAAGTTCAGTGCCACTTTAAACTATTTCATGGGGTATTGTGATTCAGGTGTTTTGGGGGCTCTCCTTGCCTATTTGCTCCAGTTCATAGCATAGGTAATGTCTAAAGTATGCCATCTTGATTTGCCAAGTAATCTGTATAAAGAAATATTCCTTTATATCTGATACAAGTGGTTATTTATATAATTAGATAGTTATATTGGGCAGCAGTATGGAATACAGTGTGCAGATGATGAAAGCCACATGTTCTAATGGACATCAACTCTTCAAGCATCAAAGGACTCAGGGTCAGAACATGTTTTAATACTGGTAGGTTTTTGCTAAGCTACACTAAACTTTTTCAGTCTGGTTTTGAAGGAGTTTTAGGCTTGTTTCACATTTGCGTTTACTATCTCCAGCAGGCTGGTACTGCAGGGGAGCAGCCTGTCGGAGATGTCCAGATCTGCCACTGCCGGAAGCTACTGGTCCAGCCGCAACCCGGCAAACATGTCAAAATGCAACCCTGCTGGAACAGCCTGCCGGATCTCATAAACGTAAATGTGAAACAGGCCTTACTGTACTTTTTAAAGGGATTATCCACTCAAATGTCCAATGGCACTAGAATGTGTTACCTCACTTCTAGTCTAACAGTACCTTGGCCCACATGGAGATGCCAAGGGTGTTGATGCAAACAAGGCATGGCACACATGACTTTCGAAAGATGGCAGCTTTGTGCTCTGCTGTCAGGTGTTGAAAGCATTAAATGCAGGAGCAGAAATAGGAAGTCTATTGCTTCTCTGTACCTCCAGCATCTGCACCTGCACCAAACACACAGCCTGTCTTCTAAGGAAAACTATGGACGCTGTTTCACGTTTACATCTGTACCTATGGGCACAGGTGGGTTTCTCCCTTTGGGCTAAGCTACGACCAGAAATCATGTAGCAGATTCTTATGTCATTACACATTAATGTATAACACTGTAAAATTTATATAGAAAGCGGACAACTCCTTTAATCATCAGAATTCAGCACAGTAAATTTTTTGTACAGGCAGATGCCACATCTATATAGTAACTTTTTTTAAAACTAATTTTATGAATAAATTCATTGATTAACACATTCATTTACTGCTTTTTTAAATACTAGACCAAAGCAAATTAAATTTATGCAAAATGTTCATTTTGAGAAGATATGTGAAAATGGGGATGTCATTCAGCAATATACTGCATAGTCCTGAAGTTTAATTATTTGGCCAGACGTTGTATGACCTTGGAGTCAACTACCATGCTTAGCTTGTACATAGTGAGAGTGTTTCACTAACAGCTGTCATGTAGATCTCAACCATTATTGGTCATTATTTCTAACATTGCATTGGGTCAAGGCACCTGCTGGATAATCACACTCTAGAAGGTCATTTCAAGTTTTATGGTCAATAGGCCAAACTTTTGCAGATATTCTGGAAACACATCTGTAAATATAACAAAGTTGCCAAACTTTCTAATGATTCGTTTTTTGGGGATATAGTATGAAAAAAGAAGAGGTGGGTCCTGTGTTCACAAGCCTTATCTATTGATTAGACAACATGTAATTCCTCACGTCTCTTACACTGGGTTCACACCTGAGCGTTCCGAAAGGAGCGCTTTGTATGCACGATTGTACCGGCGTTTACAATCGCGCATACAGAGACAAGCGAACGCTCATTGTCGCGCGTTCCCGAATGTCTATGTACGGGAACGCGCGACAAAACGCCCCAAAGAAGCTCATGTACTTTTTTGAACGTAGGGCGTTTTACAGCGCGATCGTACGCGCTGTAAAACGCGCAGGTGTGAACCATTCCCATAGGGAATAATTGGTTTCTCTTTGTTGAGCGTTTTACAGCGCGTAGGAACGTGCTGTAAAACGCTCAGGTGTGAACCCAGCCTTAAGGTGGCACTCTGGGGAGGTTAAACACTTGCTGCCACTTTCCCCCACAGATTACAATTTAGCTCAGCTTATCGTTGTGGCACCCTCTTAACAAAAAAGGATTGCCCAAAAGGATAGTCTACGCAAAGTGTATATCATAGAATCCTATATTCTTGTGGCTCTAGTAAACAAAAAGGCAGATGGGTTGTACCCTAACCCTGGGTTCACACCTGAGCGTTTCTGAGACGCGCGTTTTACGCGCGTATTTGTCGCACGTTTTTATGCGCGTTTTTTGCAATAGTAAACGCGCGTTTGACGCACGTTTGTGTGATTGACTGCAGTGTTGTCCAATGAGTCTATGGCCAAAACGCGCGACAAACGCCCCAAAAAAAGCTCAAGAACTTGTTTATGCGCCGGGCGTTTTACAGTGCATTCAAACGCGCTGTAAAACGCTCAAGTGTGAACCAGGGCCATAGGGAAGCATTGGTTTTCACGTGTTGAGCGTTTTACAGCGCGTTTGAACGCGCTGTAAAACGCTCAGGTGTGAACTTAGGGTAATACATTCTGACCTAATAAACAAGCTGCTGTGCAGCCTTCGACCCTCTGAAAGATCACTGACTTCATCTCAGCAGCAGGTAATATTAGACCTAGGGTCGAGGTGGGGAAAAAATTGACTGTGTGGAGGTCTGTTTTAGACCCAGTTCTATTATCTGTCATAAAGTTCTGTATAGAAGTGCACACCCCACCACAGGTGGTACATTCTATAAAGTGACCCTTGTCAATTTGTCAAGAAGCGCTCTTGCAAACTCCCCACCTCCTCCTAAACTTTGACTTTGGAGGTTGAAAATTAAAGGTCCAGGCAATAAACTGAAACACTGTAATGACAGTCCCACTTGCATTTTACAGCCTGCAGGTTTCTTCAGATCATTTGGCAATTGATGAAAGGATGTCTAAGCAAAAAACGTATAAGCACAATCTTGGTGGCTATCCATCCATCTCTTAGAGACCGTATTTTTTATTAAGACGCACCAGATGCAGACGTCTAATATCATGTCATACATCAGACCCCGATATCAGACCTCCATGTCAGTCCCCAATATCAGGCCTCAGATCAGACGAAAAACCATTAAAAGAAATTACCTCTCCAGAGGGCGGCTCCACATATCCCGCCACTCTTCCTGCTTTTCTCCGGGCCAGTTCGGCACTGTGACACTGTATACAGTCAAGAGTAGCATGGGCCTGGAGAGGAACAGGGAGTGGTGAGTACTGGCAGTACCAGGAGTGCTGTATTCACCACTTCCCACACCTACTGCATACTAGTGAGTGCTTTCATAATGTAGTATTCCGTATTAGTTTATAAGATGCTCTGACATTTTCCCCCCACTTTTGTGGGAAACAAGTGCATCTTATAAAGCAAAAAATGCAGTAATTGATTTGAAACCTCACTCAACAATTTGCACAAAAAGGGCATTGAAACATGTCCACCATCTTTGATTTCTACCAACAAATGAATTGTTAGACTTACATTTCTCTGCAACCACTAGTTGTGGATAGAGATGTCCCGAACTATTCGCCGGCGAACAGTTCCCGGCAAACATCGCTTAGTCGCATTCGCTGCGGCGGACGTTCGGTTCGGTCCGCCCCCTATTTGTCATCATTGAGTAAACTTTGACCCTGTACCTCACAGTCAGCAGACACATTCCAGCCAATCAGCAGCATACCATCCCTCCAAGACCCTCCCACCTCCTAGCAAAAAGCAAGGACAGCATCCATCTTAGATTCATTCGGAAGCTGCATTCTTAGTGAGAGGAGGGAGAGTGCAGCTGCTGCTGATTTAATAGGGAAATCGATAGCTAGACCAGTCTATTCAGTGTCCACTCCAGTCCTGAAAGACTCATCTGATCTGCTGTAAGGATAGCGTCCTGACAGCACCCCAAAAAGCCCTTTTTAGGGCTAGTACATCAGTCTGCTTTTTTTTTTTGGTTTCTCTGTAATTTAACTGCAGTTGCTTGCCTGCCAGCGTGTGTGTCAGGCCCACAGCGTATACTGTGCTCACTACTGCCAGTGCCCAGTGCCACCACTCATATCTGGTGTCACAGTAGATTACATAAAAAAAACAAAAAACTTTTTTCACAGTAATATAATTGCAGTTTCCTGCAAGCGTGTTTGTCAGGCCTACAGCGTGTACTGTGCCAACTATTGCCAGTGCCCAGTGCCACCACTCATATCTGGTGTCACAGTAGATTACATTAAAAAAACTAAAAACTTTTTTGACTGTAATATAAATGCAGTTGCCTGCAAGCGTGTGTGTCAGGCCTACAGCGTGTACTGTGCCAACTACTGCCAGTGCCACCACTCATATCTGGTGTCACAGTAGATTACATAAAAAAAATAAAATAAATTCACAGTAATATAATTGCAGTTGCCTGCAAGCGTGTGTGTCAGGCCTACAGCGTGTACTGTGCCAACTACTGCCAGTGCCAGTGCCACCACTCATATCTGGTGTCACAGTAGATTACATTTAAAAAAAAAACTAAAAAACTTTTTCACTGTAATATAATTGCAGTTGCCTGCAAGCGTATATGTCAGGCCTACAGCGTGTACTGTGCCAACTACTGCCAGTGCCACCACTCATATCTGGTGTCACAGTAGATTACATTTAAAAAAATAAATACATTTTTGACTGTAATATAATTTCAGTTGCCTGAAAGCGTGTGTGTCAGGCCTACAGCGTGTACTGTGCCAACTACTGCTGCAGCACGCCAGACCTGCAGGGTATGACGAAGTGAGGTCACAGTTATGGGCAATCGAGGGTACTCACTATATTTGAAGAACCCTGGGCAGGCGCGTGGCAGTGAAGGAGAGGTAGACACAGTTCCTCTGGGGCACGCTCTGTAGATAGGGACCAGGCCTGATGGTAGTTGAGGTGCCCTGGATGTTACAGGTATTTTGTGTGCCTGGGGCAAGGTCCCTGTGGTATTCGTGACGCCAGTGCCTTTGGACGGTGGCACGCCGGTTGGTGGTTGGAATGATGAAGGTACACAAGTATATAGTGAACCAAAACGTAACTTTACTGAACAATCCAACTTTGTACAGCAGGTGTAGCACAGTCTTCAGATTACAGTTCCACAAAGGGGCTTATTCACAATATGGCAGGCAATAGTCATGCAAGATACACTGAGGGTAAATTCCACAAGCACTCAGCAGCAGGTTGTACCTTTCCCAGAATCAATGTACACTGTCCTTTATAGAACTCCTGCTATGGCTTTATATCTCCCAAGGCCCGGATGCCTAAATGGGTGGCTTAAATCCTTGGTTACTTTCTTCCTCAGGTATTATACTCCTTGCTATGATTCCTAAAATCCTCTGCCCATCAGGGTCACTTTGCTTACCCTGGGTCGCCTCCTCCTATCAGGTGGATAACTGTAGGTTTCTCCCAGGAGGTTGGTTCCTGCAACTGGGGTATCTCTTCAGAGCTAACTTAGGCTCTCTTGTTCTCAGGCAGGCTGGAGCTTCTCAACAGCCTCCTGGACATCACTAGCAGCCAGGGCTATCCAGCTGCATGTCAGGAGCAGGTTTCTTAACCTCTGTCTTCTCAGACTCCTGACTCTGCACTAACACTCCCTGTCTGGGCCTGGACATTTATACTAGGGGCTCCCTATCTCCCTCTAGCGTCTGGGATGTCTAACTACACCCAACTAGGCCTGCTACTGCATGATACAGGGGTACATTGCATGTGAAAACACATTAAAACATACATTAAATGCAGAATTAAATATGACATTCCTGTTCCTTGTGAGTAGGAGTAACGCGCACACCAATTGACCCTTGTGTAGTGCCCACCCATACCTAGTGGGACACTACACTGCCAGTTCCCAGTGATACGACTCATATTTGGTGTGACACCAAAAGTTTTTTTTATTTTATGTAATCTACTGTGACAGTAGATTACATAAAATAAAATAAACTTTTTTCACTGTAATATAATTGCAGTTGCCTGCAAGCGTGTGTGTCAGGCCTACAGCGTGTACTGTGCCCACTACTGCCAGTGCCCAGTTGCACCACTCATATCTGGTGTCACAGTAGCTTGCACGCATAGTACAACTAATAGAGAAAAAAGAGGCAGGCCACCCCGCAGGGGCCGTCGTAGTCGTGGGGCTGTGATTTCCTTTGGCCCTAGAATAATGCCCAGTGTTCAGAGGCCACGTATTCTGAACTCGAAAAGTTCTGAGGACATAGTGGACTGGCTAACACAGGACACCCAATCTTCTACAGCTTCCGCTCTGAACCTTGACGCACCATCCTCCTCCAGCTCAGCTTCTTGAGCACCTCTCAAGTTACCACTCGCCCGCCTGCCGCCACCACCAACACTAGCACCACAGCTGCTTCACTTGATCCCACAGAGGAGTTATTTACACATCAGTTGCATGAAATTAGTGATGCGCAATCATTATTGCCAGAGGATGTAGATAACAGGGATATGTCTGTCAGGCAGCATTACACACATGGACGTACGGTGTGAGGATGATGATGTTGTACCCGCTGCTTCCTTTGCTGAGTTGTCAGATACAAGTGAAGCGGTTGATGATGACGATGTGTCCGTGGATGTCACGTGGGTGCCCGCTCGAAGAGAAGAAGAACAGGGGGGAAGTTCAGATAGGGAGACAGAGAGGAGGAGGAGACGAGTTGGAAGCATGGGGAGGTCGTCGCAAGGAGCTAGTGGCACAGTCAGACAGAATGTATTGGCACCCGGGGTCAGCCAGACAGCACGCCAATCAACGCATGCTGTTGCCACCACCAGAATGCCGTCATTGCAAAGCTCAGCAGTGTGGCATTTTTTTGGTGTGTCTGCCTCTGATAACAGCGATGCCATTTGCAACCTGTGCCAAAAGAAACTTGAGTCGTGGGAAGTCCAACACCCACCTAGGTACAACTGCTTTGCGAAGGCACATGATCTCACATCACAAACGCCTATGGGATCAACACATGATGATAAATACAAGCAGCACACAAACTCAAAGCCACCATCCTCCTCCTGGTCCAGCATTTTCAGCCACGTCAACCACTGCTGTCCTCCTTGCCCCCTCTCAACCATCCGCCACTCCGCCTCTTGCCTTGAGCAGTTCCTGCTCATCTGCCCACAGTCAGGTGTCTGTCAAGGAAATGTTTGAGCGTACTTAGCCCTCCAGCTTTTACCATACAAGCTAGTGGAGTCTGAGGCCTTCCAAAAATGTGTAGCTATTGGGACACCGCAGTGGAAGGTACCCGGCCGAAATTTCTTTTCACAAAAGGCAATCCTCAACCTGTACTCTATTGTGGAAAAGGAAGTCATGGCATGTCTGGCACACAGTATTGGGGCAAGGGTCCATCTGACCACTGATACCTGGTCTGCAAAGCATGGTCAGGGCAGGTATATCACGTACACTGCATATTGGGTAAACCTGCTGACGGCTGCCAAGCATGGAATGCCTGGCTCTGCAGAGGAGTTTGTGACACCGCCACGACATGCAGGCAGGCCTGCTGCCACCTCCTCTACTCCTCCTACTCCATCCTCTTCGCTAACCTCCTCGGCTGAGTCCTCTTCTGCTGCTGCGTCTTGCTCCACATCAACTGCACCCCCCCAGCTCCCCAGGGGTTATTCCACATCCCAGATATGACAGTGTCACGCCGTCTTGGAGTTGACTTGCCTGAAAGCAGAGAGTCACAACGGACCAGCACTCCTGTCCGCCCCGAACGCACAGGTGGATCAGTGGCTGACTCCGCACCAACTGGAGATCGGCAAAGTGGTGCGTGACAACGGAAGCAATTTGTTGGCGGCATTGAATTTGGGCAAGTTGACACATGTGTCGTGCATGGCACATGTGTGTTATCTGTTCATACAACGCTTTGTGCATAAGTACCCAGGCTTACAGGACGTCCTCAAGCAGGCCAGGAAGGTGTGTGGCCATTTCAGGCGTTCCTACACGGCCATGGCGCACTTTTCAGACATCCAGCGGCGAAACAACATGCCAGTGAGGCGCTTGATTTGCGACAGCCCGACACATTGGAATTCAACACTCCTAATGTTCGACCGCCTGCTCCAACAAGAAAAAGCCGTCAAGAAAACGCTCATGCACAATGGCTGTAGGCTCATGCGTCCTTTTGCGGAGGTGAAAAACCTGTTCAGTCAAACCCAAGGCAACATCATCGACCTCATCCCATATGCGTTTGCGAAGAGTGCTGGATCAGGCCGTAGATGAGCATAAAGAGGAAGAGTTGTGGTCACCATCACCACCAGAAGCAGCCTTGTCGTCGTCGATTGCTGGACCTGCGGCAACACAGAGAGTGGTGTCTGAAGAAGAGGAGTCAGAGGAGGAAGGTGGCTTTGAGGAGGTGGAAGACCAACGACAGCAGGCGTCCCAGGGGGCTTGTTGTCACCTTTCGGGGACCCTTGGTGTTGTACGTGGCTGGGTGGAGAAAGAGACCTTCAATGACGTCAGTGAGGACAAGGAACAGGGCATGGCTAACTTGGTATCCAACCTTGTGCAAATGGGGAGTTTGCGGTTGTGCAAATTGACTGTTTGCAGTTGTTTGCGGTGCGTTAAATGGGGAGTTTGGTCTGTCACTGTGAAGCGGGCGTAACCCTTACACTACCTGATCAATACAACATCATACCTGATGTTTTAAAGCAAACAATTTAGGAATGATAGGTGATTTATGCCCTTTATGGATTAAAACCAGACTCTGCGTCAACTACGTAATTTTCCATGGGAGTTTTGCCATGGATCCCCCTCCGGCATGCCACAGTCCAGGTGTTAGTCCCCTTGAAACAACTTTTCATTCACTATTGTGGCCAGAAAGAGTCCCTGTGGGTTTTAAAATTCATCTGCCTATTGAAGTCAATGGCAGTTTGCCCGTTTGCGAACATTTGCGGAAATTCTCATTCGCCGTTCGAGAATGGAAAATTTTATGTTCGCGACATCTCTAGTTGTGGAGTTTATTTCTTGAGGACAAACTGTGACCAATATCATGTCATTAAATTATTGACTCTTGCAGTAGGATCTATGCATCCATAATATAACTCAACAGGCTAATAGCTGATAGTGCTATTGGGTGGTTCATTCCACTGGCCATGGACTACTAGGTCTCCGTTAAAAAAGTTGATTGGATGGTTGTGGGCGAATGGAACTGTCATTGAGGCCAAAGAAAATACACAAATTGTACACTTTGCAAATTTAGCCTTTCATTAGTAAATACTAACTAGATAGCAAATAATTAATGGACCATTATGACATACATTTATATGTAAATAACCCCATCAAATAGGTTTACATTTTGCCATTCACATAGTACATATAGCTAGTGTGAGGCAGTGACAGGCCTCATGGTTGTTAGGGGAGATATATGGCAGGATTTGCTATGCCTTCCACACAATCACCAGATCTGAAGCAAGACCAGGTGCAGTAATCACCTGGGGATAAAGGAATCCTCAGAGTGAGTGGGTGTGGGGTCTTGCACACAGAAGGCTGGAGTGGCTCTCTGTGGTCTGAGCCAGGAGGGCTGAGAGACCACTATCCCCCAAGAGACACTGGTGTGGGAGCAGCCTGGAGGCTGCTGGAGGTTGGCCTGGGAAAGCCGCATCTCATCACGGGTGTGAACTGTGTTACACAAGGTGATACAGGGACACGTTATGAATGTATTAGTTAGAGCCTGGACGGGCTAGTGTTTATTATTTTGTTGTTCTGTTTTAGCTGGTGTGCCACAATAAATGCACTGTTTGGACCTGAAACCTAGTGTCCTGAAGCCGTATCTGTGAGGATGATCCCCTGAAAGAAAGCTACCCCTCACACTAGATATATACATTTTTGTTCCCTTAAAAAGGGAACAGTGCTAGGACCTCTGCAATCAAAGCAACATGACACGTTAATAATGCATGATGTCTTTCTGGTTTAATATCCTTTCAAGGGGCCGAACTAAAAATTACAAACCACCATATCTCGGCATTTGATTTTTCATTATCTCCTCCATCAAGGATTCCTCAACCCCATTAAACCCTGAACACGTTACTCATCTCTGGGTGAAGACAGAGGATTCACTTTCTTCCTCCGCCTGGTGAAAGATGGATGCTTTTGTTCTTTGTGGGAACAGTCTAGTGCTGAATCCATCATGATGTTATAATGCGTTGTCGCTTCCTTGTTCTGTACCACTGCAGAGATAACATGGCAAACAAGGAAATTAATTCATTTTAGGACTGATCAAAGCGATAGAGTGTGAGATTTCATTTTACTTCGAGAAACATGTTGTATCCTTACATTACCCAGTGGCTCCCTTACCGGGAGGACTACGGAGCAATTATCATTATTTTGGAAACTTGACAAGTGACAATTTCTAAAATAAAAGGTCTACATTTATGTGACTTTCACACTGAAAGATGCTACATTTTCAATTGATTATTGTTTAGGTGCTTCTGTCCTATAGAGACACACTAAACCAAACTTACTATGGGGAGGAAAATAGAACTTTTTAAAATTCTGTACTATTTTTCTGTTGTGTTGAGTTCTGGTCTCAGTATCTGGAATTTACAGGTTAGGATAGCTCCACATTTGTGTTAAAGCTATCCAGCAGGCTGTTTTGGCAGAGAAACAGACTGCCGGGGTTCCCTGTATCTAGCCTAGTCAGATACTGCCGTTCACCGGCAGACCCCCATAGAGTATAATGGGATCCGGAGGAGATTTGGCCAGTTTCCAGCATGAGTGTGCACCAGTTTCTGTCTGGGTATAAGCTGCCCGGTGCTCATGCCGGAAAGCGACCAGGTCCCATTGTATTCTGGCAGTTAACAGCAGTATCTAGCTAGGCCAGATAAGGTGAAATCCAGCCGACTGTTCGTAATATTCAAAGAAAATACATTTCAGAACTTTCTCCTGGAGGCATGCAGCCACGGATTCATAAACCCCCTTTTGATGACATCTACAGGCTACTAGGTGCAGACAACTACAGGCAACAGAGCCCACAAAAACGAATTATTGTGCTCCATGCTATCAATTAGATCATTTAAGCTACTTTCACACCAGTGTTTTTGCTGGATCCGGCAGGGCTCAGCAAAAACTCTTCCGTTACTGATAATACAACCGTCTGCATGCGTAATGAAGGGATCTGGTTGTTTTATCTATACACAGCCGAGACAGATCCGTCATGAACTCCATTGAAAGTCAATGGGGGATGAATCCACTTTCTATTGTTGCATTTTGGAGCACTCTGTTCTGTTCACTTACGTTTTGTCCCCACTGACAATGAATGAGGACAAAACAGAAGCGTTTTTCTCAGGTATTGAAACCCTATGGCAAAACTCTATACCGGGAATTAGAAACGCAAGTGTGAAAGTAGCCTTATACAAAGTTATGCTCCTTCTTATTCATGGTGGATTTGCACAGCAATGAGGGATTTTCTGGGTTGTACATGGTTGGCACACAACTGTTATTAAATTATTAGTTGGAGATCAAATAGCTTGACGGGTATAACCCTGTTATTGATGTTTGCCCCAAGTATTCCAGGCTGGTCAGCAGATATGACATCAAAAATGCCTTTCTGCCAGCTACTGTGACATCACAAATATGTTCCTGTCAGATAACTGCTATGACATCACAAATGCTTTGGTCAGGTGAGCTATTATGACATCACAAGTGTGCTTTCTTCAGGTATGCTGATATGACTTCACAAGTCATTTTCTATCAGGCATTCAACTGTTTCTGTGACATCACAAGTGAGGAAAACAGCTATGACATCACAAGAGTGTCCACACAGGTAACATGCTGTGAGATCACAAATATCCATCATTCGGGCCAGCTTCTGTGATATCACACCGTTGTTTAAGTCAGGTGCACAGCCGTGACATCACAATTTCATTTCAATTAGTTGAAGGGATCGTCCCAAGCTTTAAACATACCCCCTACCCCTATCTCCTGATCCAACCTGGGACCCCACTTATCATACCCTAGTACTGTATGGATGGAGAACAAGTTGACATCTTGAGACAACTCCTTTAAACAACTGTGACATCACAACCTGTTTTGGGTTGGTTAAGCCCAGTTGGACCATTCCATACTTATCACAGTATCATACATACCATGAAGTTAGCAGCTGAAAAAGCAAAGGGCCCCTATGCTGTTTTTGCTCAGTGCCCCCCGTTGTTGGTGCGCTCCCATGTATGCCTCATTCCTTTTAGAATGCAATTCAAGCATTTTCTTTATTTGGAAAGGCCCCAAAGCGATTACATAGAATCATTTGTTAGGACAGACATCATGGCTCCTCCAGGAATGGCTGCTAGCAGTTGTATTATCTCTAAGGAGTTAACATTTAGCTCTGTCATCATTACCTTCTCTGCTTTATTTTTGGTTGTTTACTAGTGTTTACAATGTGATTTTTAGGCAAACACAGCTTCAAAGCCAGAGTGATATAAACTATCTTCTCCTGGAGTATTCCGGACTTGACAAGCATGTTTTATCACATCGGAGACAGAGTGATTTATTACATTCACTTTTTGCCAGACAAACAAACTCTGTATACCTCCATATCTGCAATTCCCAAGCAGGAACATTACTGACATGGAGGTAGTTGACTTGTGATAGCTGTCACATGAACATGCCCATGCAGAAAAGGCAAATTTATGTCTGCGGTTATAGAAAGGCATCGGAGGTTACTTTATATCCCCTTGGCAGTTTTGGTCTGTAATACTCTTACCTTACAAGATGTTGCAGCTTATTCCAGGTTCAGTTGGTTTCTATGGCCAGGACAAATCTGGCACAAGACCTTAGATTAACGTGGGAGGAGAGGACCGTGTAGATTTTGAAGAGGCCCACTAACAAACTAATGTTTATGGGGACAGCCTGGCCCCCTAATACAAGTGCCTTCCAAAAGTATTCACCCCCCTTGACTTTTTTTGTGTTTTGTAATATTACAGCCTTAAGTTCAAAGTTTTGTTAATCTGAATTTTATGTGATGGATCAGAACACAATAGTCTAAGTTGGTGAAGTGAAATAAGAAAAATATATAAATAAAACTATAAGCAGAAAATTGGCATGTGCGTATGTAATTACCCCCTTTGTTAGGAAGACCATAAAAAGCTCTGGTGCAACCAATTACCTTCAGAAGTCACATAAATAGTGATATGATGTCCACCTATGTGCAATCTAAGGCTACTTTCACACTTGCGTTCGGGGCTCCGCTTGTGAGCTCCGTTTGAAGGCTCTCACCAGCGGCCCCGAACGCATCCGTACTGCCCTAATGCATTCTGAGTGGATGCGGATCCGCTCAGAATGCATCAGTCTGGAACCGTTTGGCCTCCGTTCTGCTCAGCAGGCGGACACCTGAACGCTGCTTGCAGCGTTCGAGTGTCCGCCTGGCCGTGCGGAGGCAAACGGATCCGTCCAGACTTACAATGGAAGTCAATGGGGACGGATCCGTTAAAAGTTGACACAATATGGCTCAATTTCAAACAGATCCGTCTCCCATTGACTTTCAATGTAAAGTCTGGACGGATCCGTCTGACTAACTTTCACACTTAGAAATTTTTCTGAAATATAATGCAGACGGATCCGTTCTGAACGGATCCCATCGTCTGTATTATAGGAGCGGATCCGTCTGTGCAGACACCAGACGGATCCGCTCCGAATGCAAGTGTGAAAGTAGCCTAAGTGTAATTACATATACACACTTCTTTTGAAAGGCTCCAGAGGCTGAAACACCTAAGCAAGAGGTATCACTAACCAAACACTGCCATGAAGACCAAGGAATAGTGTTGAGCGAGCATGCTCGGACGAATACCAGTTCGCTCGAGCATCGCTATGCTCGACACATGGTGGCACTCGGCCGAGTGCCGCATGTGCTTGAGCGCAATGCCCGAGTCTCCTCCCCGCACGTTTTTCACGTTAAGCAGCCAATAAGTTTGCAGGTAAGTACTGTGCTCACTGTAATGCCAGTAGCCATGTTGGCTACTGGCATTACAGTGATTGGCTGGCCAGAACACGTCATCGGGTGCTATATAGCACCCGATGACGTGTGTTCGGCTCATTCTAAGTCAGGGAGAGCTGAGTATAGGAAGGGACACAGAGTGTAGGGAGTGTGATCGAATATTGTAAGTGTACAAAAACTTTTCAGAGACCCAAAAGTCCTTGTAAGGACTATTGTGTGTGACAGCAGCAATATATATTTTTAGCGCATCCTGCGCTAAATACTGTGTATTAGGCCGCTGCAGACAGTTAATTTATCTGCACCACATCTCCTGTTTAAAGTGTGCGTATCCCTAAAATATCAGTGACATCCAGTGCAGTTTTTCCCTAGATGGTGTCTGCTGCAGACAGGTATTATCTGCGTCACATCTCCTGTTTAATGTGTGCGCATCCCTAAAATATCAGTGACATCCAGTGCACTTTTTCCGTAGACGGTGTCCGCTGCGGATTGTTAATTTATCCGCGCTACATATTCTGTTTAATGTTTGCGCATCCCTAAAATATCAGTGACATCCAGTGCACTTTTTCCGTAAATGGTGTCCGCTGCGGACTGTTAATTTATCCGCGCTACATATTCTGGTTAATGTGTGCGCATCCCTAAAATATCAGTGACACCCAGTGCACTTTTTCCGTAGACGGTTTCCCCCGTTTGTAGTGGAGGCAACCGTCTCCTGCTCCTCTTCCTCCTCCTCATCGTCCAATTCGCGCTGAGAAGGCAAACTGAGGGTGGTCTGGTTATCGCCCAGTGTAATGTCTTCCCCCATTTCGACCTCTTCCACATGCAAAGTGTCGTCCTTAATTGTGAGCAGCGAGCGTTTGAGTAGACACAGGAGTGGGATGGTTACGCTGATAATAGCGTTATCGCTGCTCACCATCTGTGTTGATTTCTCAAAGTTTCTTAAAATAAAAAAAATCTGATTTCAATAAAAAAAAATCTGATTTTTATCCACCCTGCCCCGCCATCAACCTCACCCTGAAGCGCGGCCTAGTGGTAAAAGGAGGGAAACGTTTTGGAAGATGGTGAAGGAATACATAGCAGACTGTGTCAGCGTCCTAAATGATCCCTCAGTGCCTTACAACTACTGGGTGTCCAAGCTGGACACGTGGCACGAACTTGAGCTCTACGCTTTGGAGGTGCTGGCCTGCCCTGCCGCCAACGTTTTGTCTGAGCAGGTATTTAGTGCTGCTGGTGGCATTATAACAGATAAGCGTATCCGCCTGTCAACTGAAAATGCTGACAGGTTGACTCATATAAAAATGAACAAGGCCTGGATTGACCATGACTTCTCGACTCCACCAGAGGAAAGCGGCTGAACATAAAGGCACTTTAAATGTGTTGTTTATAATGTACTGAATACACTGTATTCCCATGCACCCCTTCCACCATAAACAAGGGTATATGGTTAAATCTTCCTTTTATCATCCTCCTCCTCCTTTTCCATCATATCAATATGCTTATTCGTCACATATAATGCCCTCGCATATATGCCCTTCAAATACAATGTTTTACAGGGTCAGCTCAGCTGCAGGCTCTCGCATATAATTTTTTAGAGGGTCAGCTCAGCTGCAGGCCCTAACATATAATTTTTTAGAGGGTCAGCTTAGCTGCAGGTCCTCGCATTTAATTTTTTAGAGGGTCAGCTCAGCTGCAGGCCATCGCATATAAATTTTTAGAGGGTCAGCTCAGCTGCAGGCCCTAACATATAATTTTTTAGAGGGTCAGCTTAGCTGCAGGCCCTCACATATAATTTTTTAGAGGGTCAGCTCACCAGTAGGCCCACACCTCAAATCTTTTACAGGGTCAGCTCACCAGCAAGCCCACACCTCAAATCTTTTACAGGGTCAGCTCACCAGCAGGCCCGCAACTCAAATATTTTACAGGCCCTTGCATATAATGTTTTACAGGGTCAGCTCACCAGCAAGCGCTTACATATAATTTTTTACAGGGTCAGCTCACTTGCAGGCCCGCACCTAAAATCTTTTACAGGGTCAGCTCACCTGTAGGCCCTCACCTAATTAGACCTAATAGGTAATTTGCATGCATGCTGCCTTGCTTGGATGTGGTAGCCATAGCCGTTTCTCAGGCTCCCTCTCCTGAATCAAACGCTGATTCCCCGTTACCCGTATGTACTCTGCCGCCAGCGCTGTCATCTGGAAATTTTTGGAGCAATTTTTCCACAAGGACCATCTGGTATTGCACCATTTTGCTCGTCCTCTCCAGCACAGGAATGACGTTCTCTTTGTAGCGGGGGTCGAGAAGGGTGAACAACCAGTAATCGGTGTTGTCCAAAATGCGTAAAACGCTTGGGTCACGGGAAAGGCAGCCTGACATAAAGTCAGCCATGTATGATAGAGTCCCAACAGGCAAGACTTCGCTGTCGTCATCAGGAGGATGACTCTCAATCTCCTCATCCTCTTCCTCCTCTTCTGCCCATCCACGCTGAACAGATGGAATTAAACTTCCATTGGTACTACCCTCTGTAGCGGAGGCAACCGTCTCCTGCTCCTCCTCCTCATCATCCTCCAATTTGCGCTGAGAAGATGAAACTGAAGGTGGTCTGGCTATCACCCTGTGTAATGTCTTCCCCTATTTCCACCTCTTCCACATGCAAAGTGTCGGCCTTAATTGTGAGCAGCGAGCGTTTGAGTAGACACAGGAGTGGGATGGTAACGCTGATAATAGTGTTATCGCCGCTCACCATCTGTGTTGATTCCTCAAAGTTTCTTAAAACCTCACAGAGGTCAGACATCCATGCCTACTCCTCGCTTGTGAATAGCGGAAGCTGACTGGAAAGGTGACGACCATGTTGCAGCTGGTATTCCACTACTGCCCTCTGCTGCTCACAAAGCCTAGCCAACATGTTTAACATCGAGTTCCAGTGCGTGCTCACTTCGCTCAACAGTCGGTGAGCTGGCAATTGTAAGCGCTGCTGCAGCGTTGACAGACCGGCGGAAACTGTTGATGACTTGCGGAAATGTGCACACACGCGGCGCACCTTCACCAGTAGCTCAGGAAAATTGGGGTAGGTTTTGAGAAACCGTTGAACCACTAAGGATCCATTCACATGTACAGGCTTGCGGAACAGGTGCGGACCCCTTCATTTTGAATGGGGACGGAATGAGCTGTCCGCATTTGCGCATCCGCAAAAAATTGGATGACGAGGAGGAGGAGGAGCAGGAGACGGTTGCCTCCGCTACAGAGGGTAGTACCAATGAAAGTTTAATTCCATCTGTTCAGCGTGGATGGACAAAAGAGGAGGAAGAGGATGAGGAGATTGAGAGTCATCCTCCTGATGACGACAGCAAAGTCTTGCCTGTTGGGACTCTATCATACATGGCTGACTTTATGTCAGGCTGCCTTTCCCGTGACCCAAGCGTTTTACGCATTTTGGACAACACCGATTACTGGTTGTTCACCCTTCTCGACCCCCGCTGCAAAGAGAACGTCTCATCTCTCATTCCTGTGGTGGATAGGACGAGAAAAATGGTGCAATACCAGATGGTCCTTGTGGAAAAATTGCTCCAAACATTTCCAGCTGACAGCGCTGGCGGCAGAGTACATAGTTTGTTGGGCAACCGAAGAGGGGAGACAAGGGGAACACACAGCAGTTCCAGCAGAGGCAGGACAACACTCTCCAAAGCCTGGGACATTTTCATGACAACCCGCCAGCAGCCTCACCTTGATGAGCGGCCTAGTGTCACAAGGAGGGAAACGTTTGGGAAGATGGTGAAGGAGTACGTAGCAGACCGTGTCAGCGTCCTCAATGATCCCTCAGTGCCTTACAACTACTGGGTGTCCAAGCTGGACAAGTGGCACAAACTGGCGCACTATGCCTTGGAGGTGCTGGCCTGCCCGTAGCAGATCGTAGCAGACCGTGTCAGCGTCCTCAATGATCCCTCAGTGCCTTACAACTACTGGGTGTCCAAGCTGGACAAGTGGCACGAACTGGTGCGCTATGCCTTGGAAGTGCTGGCCTGCCCTGCCGCCAGCGTTTAGTAAGAGCAGGTATTTAGCGCTGCTGGTGGCATAATAACTGATAAGAGCATCCACCTGTCAACTGAAAATGCTGACAGGTTGACTCTTATAAAAATGAACAAGGCCTGGATTGCACCTGACTTCTTTACTCCACCAGAGGAAAGCGGCTGAACATAAAGGCACTTTAAATGTGTTTATTTATAATGTACTGAATACACTGTATTCCCATGCACCCCTTCCACCGCAAAAAAGGGTATATGGTTCAATCTTCCTTTTCTCCTCCTCCTCCTCCTCTTTCATCATATCAACATGCTTATTAATCTGCCCTATCTCCTAATATTGTAGAGGGTCAGCTCACCAGCAGACCCTCACCCATAATGTTTTACAGGGTCAGCTCACCAGCAGGCCCTCACCCATAATTTTTCAATGGTTAGCTAAGCTGCAGGCACTCGCCAATAATTTTTTAGACGGTCAGCTCACCAGCAGGCCCTCACCTACAATCTTTTAGAGGGCCAGCTCACCTGCAGGCCCTCGCATGTAATGTTTTAGAGGGTCAACTCACCTGCAAGTCCTCGCATTTAATGTTTTAGAGGGTTAGCTCACCAGCAGGCCCTCAACCATAATGTTTTACAGGGTCAGTTCACCAGCAGGCCCTCACCTGCAATCGTTTAGAGGGCCAGCTCACCTGCAGGTCCTCGCATGTAAAGTTTTAGAGGGTTAGCTTACCAGCAGGCCCTCAACCATAATGTTTTACAGGGTCAGCTCACCAGCAGGCCCTCACTGAAGAGAAATGTGACTCCATCTTGTCTTCTCTAATTATGTAAAGAATTGTTATAACATCTCACCTACGCACTGTTTCACATCCCCCCGCTGTGAGTTAGGTTCACTTATCTGTCTCAGGACAGATTCTGGGAATATCCTAGAACTAGAACAAACGTTCTGTTTCATTCAGGGTCATTCGGCACAACTGCTTACATTCTTATATGTGACTGATTAAAACCTATTATTTCTACTAATTGCACGTATACATACCATAAAAGGATGTTCCGGTAGTATGTGTGTGAGCACCAATGTTTTTCTTTATGATTGGTTTAAACGCTGTTGTTATGCAAACTTTTCTACTGCCTATATAAGGCCAAGCGATAGCATAATAAAGTTAGACTGTTTCTCAGTGCAACTGACGTCAGTGTCTCAAATCAAGGTTGTCGTAGAGGTCCAGAAAGGTCCAAATCCTTTCACTCACCTACAATCTTTTAGAGGGTCAGCTCACCTGCAGGCCCTTGCATGTACTGTTTTAGAGGGTTTGCTCACTAGCAAACCCTAACCTACAATCTTTTAGAGGGTCAGCTCACCTGCAGGCCCTCACATATAATGTTTTAGAGGGTCAGCTCACCAGCAGGCCCTCACCTACAATCCTTTAGAGGGTTAGCTCACCTCCAGGCCCTCGCATATAATGTTTTAGAGGGTCAGCTCACCTGCTGGCCCTCGCATATAATGTTTTATAGGGTCAGCTCACTAGCAGGCCCACACCTACAATCTTTTAGAGGGTCAGCTCACCTACAGGCCCTCAAATGTAATGTTTTAGAAGGTCAGCTCACCAGCAGGCCCTCACCTACAATTGTTTTGAGGGTCAGCTCACCAGCAGGCCCTTACCCATAATGTTTTACAGGGTCAGATCACCGGCAGGCCCTCGCCCATAATTTTTCAATGGTTAGCTAAGCAGCAGGCACTCGCCAATAATTTTTTCAATGGTCAGCTCAGCAGCAGGCACTCGCCTCTAATGTTTTAGAGAGTCAGCTCAGCAGCAGGCCCTCATCTGTAAAGTTTTAGAGGGTCACCAGCAGGTCCTTGCTCCTAATGTTTTTGAGGGTCACCAGCAGGCCATCAATCATAATTTTTCAAGGGTGTATGATGCCCCCCTTTATGTGTAATAAAGGGTGTATTGGAGTGCCGGTTCCTTGTAATTTTTGGAAGACCTTTCACTTAGTGCATAGGCTTTCTGAGTGTAGGAGTCCCACTACCTGAACAATTGTACCACAATGTGAATGAGGCCCTCCTTTATGTGATATATAGGTTGTTTTGGAGTGCCTCTTCCTTGTAATTTTTGTAAAGTAAATATACAGAAAAGAATGTCTCCTAACAATTTTTTCTATGTCTAAAATCGATTTTATCTTCGGTTTTGTGCATATTATTGTCAGTCTGTAAAAGTGGCGTACTACTCGAACAACATCGTCACCACCAGCAACCTCGAAGTCCAAGATGCATTAAGCATCCTCCCCATGCTGTTCCCGAACCATTTTGGTGGTTTTCCCATCAATTTCTGACCTTTTCTTATGAACCAGACACCCTCCCCTCTTCAGAGCAGGGGTTGCCTGGTTTAATGCTTGGGTTCTCCCATTGACTTCCATTGTGCTCGGATGCTCGGTAGAGCACCCGAGCATCCCGAGGTGTTCAACCCGAACACTTTGGTGCTCGATCAACACTCATTTTAATTAATTTCATATTAGGAACTATGTGTGTGCGTTTCTGAGGCTGGATTGTCCCCCAATGGAAACTGGGATTAATGTAAGTAAGTGAAATCTGCCTACAGTATTACAGATTATGCTAGAATGTAGGAACCATATAAATAAATGGAAATAGATAACTGAATAGATCACATGGATGGATAGATAGATAGATAGATACACATGAGATAGGTAGAGAGATAGATACATAGATAAATAGGAAATAAATAGATAGATAGATACATAGATGAATAGGAAATAGATAGATAAATAGGAGATAGATAGATAGATAGATAGATACATAGATGAATAGGAAATAGATAGATAGATAAATAGGAAATAGATAGATAGATAGATAGATAGATAGATACATAGATACATAGATAAATAGGAAATAGATAGATAGATGGATACATAGATGAATAGGAAATATATAGATAGATAAATAGGAAATAGATAGATAGATAGATAGATACATAGATAAATAGGAAATAGATAGATACATAGATAAATAGGGAATAGATAGATACATAGATAGATAGATGCGTAGATAAATAAAAAATAGATAGATAAATAGGAAATAGATAGATAAATAGGAAATGATAGATAGATAGATAGATAGATAGATAGATAGATAGATAGATAAATAGGAAATAGATAGATAGATAGATAAATAGGAAATAGATAGATAGATACATAGATAAATAGGGAATAGATAGATACATAGATAGATAGATGCGTAGATAAATAAAAAATAGATAGATAAATAGGAAATAGATAGATAAATAGGAAATGATAGATAGATAGATAGATAGATAGATAGATAAATAGGAAATAGATAGATAGATAGATAGATAGATAAATAGGAAATAGATAGATAGATACATAGATAAATAGGGAATAGATAGATAGATGCGTTGCAGAACATTATCTCCTCCTGACCACATAATACTCAGTGATGTGACACATCAGAATGCAGTAAATTTCCTTATCTGAATAAAAGAACAATCTGCTTGGTCTTTCTGCTACTTAACGTGATGTATACATGCAGTGCTTCTAGCTCCGCGCCCGGCATGAATACATATGTGCAGAACACTGTACATTTATGTCATCTGTTCAGCAGTTACAGGGAGCCCCCCTGTCTGTGCACACCATATGCTTTCACCCCATGAGGTAGAGGTCTCATTAAAACCATCTTATGCCCCACATTTGCAATACCCATCAGTGTGGGCAGCTGGGGAGCTACTGATGTGACCTCCAGTATCCGTTCTTTGTAGCTGAGCCTTTCCCAGCGCCCTCCCTCCCCTCCACTCCTCATCACTGTGACCTTTAAAAAGCCTTGGTCCTTCCCTCCCCTCCATCCATCTCACAGTCCCCTGTCTACACCACTGAACTCCTGCTGCGAGATTAATTGTTCCCATCACCCCTAATCCATCACACTTCCCCAAGATTGTTTTGACATTTAGTTAATTTTTTGGCTGATGATTTATCAAATTCTTATTACCATGCTCTGAAGGGGTTCATTTATTGTGTTGATTCATGGTAATGCTAAAAGTGGAAGCCTGCAGAATTTTAAATACTTCTGCTGCCTCAGCTTGCTCAGTCCTTTCTCGCTCATGCCGACAGTGGGGAAAAATACTGAAAGACTGTGGAGGCCTAGAGAGAAAACAAAAGCAATATAAGCAAAAGCAAATGGAAATAACAAGGTAACACAGGCAGAAAGAACCGCAGCCCAGCGCAGGGCAGACACAGCAGGGGTTCGTGCAGCGAGGTACAGGGGTTGGTATAAATTAGGACTCCGGGTGAAGGATTAAAAATTAAAGAGAACACCACATGAATAATGAGGTCTGGTCTTTGAGTTGGATTTTTGTGAAGTTTTGCAGTGCTTTATTCGCTTGTGTTTTAGTTGCGACTGGGAAAACGTGGTTGACTGACAACCAGTATAATGGTTGTCATTCAGCGGACCATGATGGTTATCTGCCTGGTTAGGTGGCAATGCCATGATGGGGATGGAGAGCTACCTAACTAGGGAGCTTTTCCATTCAGAACATTTTGATTGACTACCACTTTTCCCAAAACAGATATAACTAAGAAATGAGAAATACAATTTTTGACAACTTTAACAGGAAAGTTCCCCTTGTAGAAAAGAGGCCTAAACAAGTTGACTGCATCATTCATGTGCAGGGATCTCTTAACTGATCCTACAAACAAGGGATTTAACCCAGAGGTAATGGATAGAATAAACAAGTCCAAGTTCTCCAGGCCTCGATTTTAATCTTTCCATTGGAGCCTACTCACTTAATGTAGACCTAACATTGTGAAGGTCCTCCTTTTGCTGCCAAAAAAGTACTGACCTGCCAAGACATTAACTCCACAAGAACTCTGAAGGTTTCCTGTGTTATCTGGCCGTAAAAAATATTCCTGTAAGTAGCGATGTGGGGCCTCCATGCAGGGGCGGACTGGAACCCTAAAGTGGCCCTGGAAAAAAAAATTGTGGCCCCATGTTGTAGAGGGGAAATACAAGTAGGCAGGGTTAGTAATACCATAGTGCAAAATACCATCCGTTCAGAACCATATACCACAGTGCAACACGATATATTGCTCAAAAAGCTGTCCCTCTGTGGTGGCCATCAATAATTGCCATTTTCTGTCCTCTCCCTCCAGTTGTCTCTTATTAAGATATGGAGTAGGGGGTTTAGGAGGTGAGATGCAGATCTCTCTCTAGTAGCTATAGCCTGTAATATTATTACACTCCAGAAATACATCCAGGCCCCTCTTGAATTCCTTTATTGTACTCACCATCACCACCTCCTCAGGCAGAGAGTTCCATAGTCTCACTGCTCTTACCGTAAAGAATCCTCTTCTATGTTTGTGTACAAACCTTCTTTCCTCCAGACGCAGAGGATGTCCCCTCGTCACAGTCACAGTCCTGGGGATAAATAGATGATGGGATACATCTCTGTACTGACCCCTGATATATTTATACATAGTAATAAGATCTCCTCTCAGTCATCTTTTTTCTAAAGTGAATAAATGAAGATACAGGATAAAACTGCAGGCTGGGTGATAGTGAAGACACAGGCAGGGCAGGCAAGCTTGGCACTTGACAGGAACACTAATAAAGCAGACAGACTGGTTATCAAACATGAACAGAACTGAAACTGGAAGTGTAGGAGCACACAGGAAGGGTGGGTCCAGGGCTAGAGCACAAACAGCAATATAAATGCAGGATAAATGCACTTTTGCTGGTCACCAAGAACTTCAAGTTCAGGCACCCTCTGCATGGAGAAGGGTGTCTTAAATACTCAGGGACCCCTAAAAATTGGCTGGTGAAGGATTTGCACTGGCCCTTTAAGAGGTGAGCGCATGCATGCCGTAAGGGGACAGAGGCTGGAGTGCTAGGCAGAAGCATAGAGGGAGCAGCATGGTGAGTAGCACAGCATCCATGCCCTCACGGGAGAGCAGCTGCCCTAACATATTCCTAAAACCAGTTTTAAAAAAAAATACTTATTGCTATTGAAGATCAAATGACAATGTAAAAAGCGTTTCGGCCTACTGATTGCCCTTAGTGAAACATAGCATGATTAAAGACTCTCTGTAACCTGAAACTCCAATACTCATAATTTGGATATTTTAACAGTGATGTAAATAAATTACCTTTTTTTATTGCATAAGGAGTGGCTGGACTGAACACCATAGGATCTGCTGAAATTGTATGTACAGCAACTGCAGATTGAGATTTATCCAAGTTCTGTAGGTTATAATATGACATAATAATAATATTAAAATAATAAATAAGCTAATTTGCAAATGTCCTTGATTAAACATTTTCTACCGTTTTGTGTCTACAGATCCTGTGCGTCACCATGAACAAACTCTGATCAGTCCAAGGACAACATCTGCATGTAGTTTGTATGTTCTCCCCGTGTCTGTGTGGGTTTCCTCCGGGTTCTCCGGTTTCCCCCCACACTCCAAAGACATCCTGATAGGGACCTTAGATTGTGAGCCCCATTGGGGACAGTTTGATGCTAACGTCTGTAAAACACTGCGGAATATATCATAGCTATATAAGTGAGTATAATAAATGAATAGTCTGATTCTGAACTTGTACTCTCTACCATTGATCCTCTAATACATTTGGTAGGTTAGCAAGATGTATGGTTCAGAGAGAAGAGAATATGACTACACGTTCAGACTACACACTGTAGTCTGTTACCATGGAGACACATAGATTTCCCTACACAAACTGGTAGAGAATTGTTAATCCAAAATATTTGCAAAGTTTCTTAGTTTTTATTTCAGATGCATTGGATTAATAAAATATGATTACTTAGCCTTAATAGCAGCTTTGGAAGCGGAGTGAGAATTTATATCCTTTTAGAATGCAAGACTGGTTTGTTAAACAAAGTGGACAGTCTGCTTTCCTCCAACACATAATCTATTTTTTAGGCTTCAAAGTTTAGAAAAAAAATAATTCAAACACACAAATCATCTTCATACTGTCAATGACAATGGCATGATTTAGAAAAACGCATAGGTTAAGCTATGATTGATACAATATGCATGTGATTTTTTAATTAAGGGCACATATAATTAGCCAATCTATAAAGTGACAGCAACTCAACATGACTGCAGCAGTTTTCATTTCCACATATCGTTAGTGTCATTGGTAATGACAGGTAGAAAGAAGAACGCTCTCATGAATATCAGGGGGCCCCCAATTCTTAGCAAATGATCACAGGCAGGAAAGGAGAGAAGAAGACGGGTGGGAGATAGCGTTTGATCTCATCCGTGTCTCCATGTCACCGGAGTTTGATATCACAGAAGGAAAAATCAAAGAAGGGATGTGCTTTTTGTATTTATTTTTCACACACTGACAGGGTGTTATTAGAATAATCTGTGGAATATCTGGTAGCAAAGCTTTGAACGTATACATCTCCTGTGCGGATGTAATCTGCCTGTTTGTTGATTGAAGATGATTAGGGATGAGCGAACTCGAACTGTATAGTTCGGGTTCGTACCGAATTTTGGGGTGTCCGTGACACGGACCCGAACCCGGACATTTTCGTAAAAGTCCGGGTTCGGGTTCGGTGTTCGTCGCTTTCTTCGCGCTTTTGTGACGCTTTCTTGGCGCTTTTTGAAAGGCTGCAAAGCAGCCAATCAACAAGCGTCATACTACTTGCCCCAAGAGGCCATCACAGCCATGCCTACTATTGGCATGGCTGTGATTGGCCAGAGCACCATGTGACCCAGCCTCTATTTAAGCTGGAGTCACATAGCGCCGCCCGTCACTCTGCTCTGATTAGCGTAGGGAGAGGTTGCGGCTGCGACAGTAGGGCGAGATTAGGCAGATTAACTCCTCCAAAGGACTTGATTAACTGATCGATCTGCAGCTGTGGATCATTGAGCTGCTGATCCTCAATTGCTCACTGTTTTTAGGCTGCACAGACCGTTTGTCAGTCACATTTTTCTGGGGTGATCGGCGGCCATTTTGTGTCTTGTGGTGCGCCAGCACAAGCTGCGACCAAGTGCATTTAACCCTCAATGGTGTGGTTGTTTTTTGGCTAAAGCCTACATCAGGGTGAAGCTGTCACACCAAGTGCATTTAACCAGCAATAGTCTGTTCATTTTTTGGCCATATACTAAATCAGGGGCAAGCTGCGCCTGTCACCAAGTGCATTTAACCCTCAATGGTGTGGTTGTTTTTTGGCTAAAGCCTACATCAGGGTGAAGCTGTCACACCAAGTGCATTTAACCAGCAATAGTCTGTTTATTTTTTGGCCATATCCCAGTCTAATTCTGTCACTAAATCCATACCGGTCACCCAGCGCCTAAATACTAGGCCTCAAATTTATATCCCGCTAAATCTGTCCTTAGTGCTGTAGCTGGGCGAGTTATTTAGTGTCCGTTCAAGCACATTTCTTGTTCTGGGTTGAAATACAATTCCCAATTTAGCAATTTCATAATTTAGTGGTTTCTGCTATATCAGAGCTATTTGAAATCTATCCCTAAAAGGGTATATAATATTCAAGGTGCACATTGGGTCATTCAGAATAACTTCACACACACCCGCTACTGTGTATTTCCAAGTCTAATTCTGGCACTAAACCCATACCTGTCACCCAGCGCCTAAATACTAGGCCTCAAATTTATATCCAGCTAAATCTGTCCCTAGTGCTGTAGCTGGGCGAGTTATTTAGTGTCCGTTCAAGCACATTTCTTGTTCTGGGTTGAAATACAATTCCCAATTTAGCAATTTCATAATTTAGTGGTTTCTGCTATATCAGAGCTATTTGAAATCTATCCCTAAAAGGGTATATAATATTCAAGGTGCACATTGGGTCATTCAGAATAACTTCACACACACCCGCTACTGTGTATTTCCAAGTCTAATTCTGGCACTAAACCCATACCTGTCACCCAGCGCCTAAATACTAGGCCTCAAATTTATATCCCGCTAAATCTGTCCTTAGTGCTGTAGCTGGGCGAGTTATTTAGTGTCCGTTCAAGCACATTTCTTGTTCTGGGTTGAAATACAATTCCCAATTTAGCAATTTCATAATTTAGTGGTTTCTGCTATATCAGAGCTATTTGAAATCTATCCCTAAAAGGGTATATAATATTCAAGGTGCACATTGGGTCATTCAGAATAACTTCACACACACCCGCTACTGTGTATTTCCAAGTCTAATTCTGGCACTAAACCCATACCTGTCACCCAGCGCCTAAATACTAGGCCTCAAATTTATATCCCGCTAAATCTGTCCTTAGTGCTGTAGCTGGGCGAGTTATTTAGTGTCCGTTCAAGCACATTTCTTGTTCTGGGTTGAAATACAATTCCCAATTTAGCAATTTCATAATTTAGTGGTTTCTGCTATATCAGAGCTATTTGAAATCTATCCCTAAAAGGGTATATAATATTCAAGGTGCACATTGGGTCATTCAGAATAACTTCACACACACCCGCTACTGTGTATTTCCAAGTCTAATTCTGGCACTAAACCCATACCTGTCACCCAGCGCCTAAATACTAGGCCTCAAATTTATATCCCGCTAAATCTGTCCTTAGTGCTGTAGCTGGGCGAGTTATTTAGTGTCCGTTCAAGCACATTTCTTGTTCTGGGTTGAAATACAATTCCCAATTTAGCAATTTCATAATTTAGTGGTTTCTGCTATATCAGAGCTATTTGAAATCTATCCCTAAAAGGGTATATAATATTCAAGGTGCACATTGGGTCATTCAGAATAACTTCACACACACCCGCTACTGTGTATTTCCAAGTCTAATTCTGGCACTAAACCCATACCTGTCACCCAGCGCCTAAATACTAGGCCTCAAATTTATATCCAGCTAAATCTGTCCCTAGTGCTGTAGCTGGGCGAGTTATTTAGTGTCCGTTCAAGCACATTTCTTGTTCTGGGTTGAAATACAATTCCCAATTTAGCAATTTCATAATTTAGTGGTTTCTGCTATATCAGAGCTATTTGAAATCTATCCCTAAAAGGGTATATAATATTCAAGGTGCACATTGGGTCATTCAGAATAACTTCACACACACCCGCTACTGTGTATTTCCAAGTCTAATTCTGGCACTAAACCCATACCTGTCACCCAGCGCCTAAATACTAGGCCTCAAATTTATATCCCGCTAAATCTGTCCTTAGTGCTGTAGCTGGGCGAGTTATTTAGTGTCCGTTCAAGCACATTTCTTGTTCTGGGTTGAAATACAATTCCCAATTTAGCAATTTCATAATTTAGTGGTTTCTGCTATATCAGAGCTATTTGAAATCTATCCCTAAAAGGGTATATAATATTCAAGGTGCACATTGGGTCATTCAGAATAACTTCACACACACCCGCTACTGTGTATTTCCAAGTCTAATTCTGTCACTAAACCCATACCTGTCACCCAGCGCCTAAATACTAGGCCTCAAATTTATATCCCGCTAAATCTCTCGTTACCGCTGTCCTGTTGTGGCTGGGAAAGTTATTTAGTGTCCGTCAAAGCACATTTTTTGTTCTGGGTTGAAATACAATTCCCAATTTAGCAATTTCATAATTTAGTCGTTTCTGCTATATCAGAGCTATTTGAAATCTATCCCTAAAAGGGTAGATCATATTGAAGGTGCACATAGGGTCATTCAGAATAACTTCACACACACGCTTCTGTGCATTTCCAAGTCTAATTCTGTCACTAAATCCATACCGGTCACCCAGCGCCTAAATACTAGGCCTCAAATTTATATCCCGCTGAATTTGAATACAATACATTGGGCCAAATAATATATTTGTTGTTGTGGTGAACCATAACAATGAGAAAAACATCTAGTAAGGGACGCGGACGTGGACATGGTCGTGGTGGTGTTAGTGGACCCTCTGGTGCTGGGAGAGGACGTGGCCGTTCTGCCACATCCACACGTCCTAGTGTACCAACTACCTCAGGTCCCAGTAGCCGCCAGAATTTACAGCGATATATGGTGGGGCCCAATGCCGTTCTAAGGATGGTAAGGCCTGAGCAGGTACAGGCATTAGTCAATTGGGTGGCCGACAGTGGATCCAGCACGTTCACATTATCTCCCACCCAGTCTTCTGCAGAAAGCGCACAGATGGCGCCTGAAAACCAACCCCATCAGTCTGTCACATCACCCCCATGCATACCAGGGAAACTGTCTCAGCCTCAAGTTATGCAGCAGTCTCTTATGCTGTTTGAAGACTCCGCTGGCAGGGTTTCCCAAGGGCATCCACCTAGCCCTTCCCCAGCGGTGAAAGACATAGAATGCACTGACGCACAACCACTTATGTTTCCTGATGATGAGGACATGGGAATACCACCTCAGCATGTCTCTGATGATGACGAAACACAGGTGCCAACTGCTGCGTCTTTCTGCAGTGTGCAGACTGAACAGGAGGTCAGGGATCAAGACTGGGTGGAAGACGATGCAGGGGACGATGAGGTCCTAGACCCCACATGGAATGAAGGTCGTGCCACTGACTTTCACAGTTCGGAGGAAGAGGCAGTGGTGAGACCGAGCCAACAGCGTAGCAAAAGAGGGAGCAGTGGGCAAAAGCAGAACACCCGCCGCCAAGAGACTCCGCCTGCTACTGACCGCCGCCATCTGGGACCGAGCACCCCAAAGGCAGCTTCAAGGAGTTCCCTGGCATGGCACTTCTTCAAACAATGTGCTGACGACAAGACCCGAGTGGTTTGCACGCTGTGCCATCAGAGCCTGAAGCGAGGCATTAACGTTCTGAACCTGAGCACAACCTGCATGACCAGGCACCTGCATGCAAAGCATGAACTGCAGTGGAGTAAACACCTTAAAACCAAGGAAGTCACTCAGGCTCCCCCTGCTACCTCTTCTGCTGCTGCCGCCTCGGCCTATTCTGCTGCTGCCGCCTCGGCCTCTTCCTCCGCCTCTGGAGGAACGTTGGCACCTGCCGCCCAGCAAACAGGGGATGTACCACCAACACCACCACCACCACCTCCGTCACCAAGCGTCTCAACCATGTCACACGCCAGCGTTCAGCTCTCCATCTCACAAACATTTGATAGAAAGCGTAAATTCCCACCTAGCCACCCTCGATCCCTGGCCCTGAATGCCAGCATTTCTAAACTACTGGCCTATGAAATGCTGTCAGTTAGGCTGGTGGACACAGACAGCTTCAAACAGCTCATGTCGCTTGCTGTCCCACAGTATGTTGTTCCCAGCCGGCACTACTTCTCCAAGAGAGCCGTGCCTTCCCTGCACAACCAAGTATCCGATAAAATCAAGTGTGCACTGCGCAACGCCATCTGTGGCAAGGTCCACCTAACCACAGATACGTGGACCAGTAAGCACGGCCAGGGACGCTATATCTCCCTAACTGCACACTGGGTAAATGTAGTGGCAGCTGGGCCCCAGGCGGAGAGCTGTTTGGCGCACGTCCTTCCGCCGCCAAGGATCGCAGGGCAACATTCTTTGCCTCCTGTTGCCACCTCCTCCTTCTCGGCTTCCTCCTCCTCTTCTTCCACCTGCTCATCCAGTCAGCCACACACCTTCACCACCAACTTCAGCACAGCCCGGGGTAAACGTCAGCAGGCCATTCTGAAACTCATATGTTTGGGGGACAGGCCCCACACCGCACAGGAGTTGTGGCGGGGTATAGAACAACAGACCGACGAGTGGTTGCTGCCGGTGAGCCTCAAGCCCGGCCTGGTGGTGTGTGATAATGGGCGAAATCTCGTTGCAGCTCTGGGACTAGCCAATTTGACGCACATCCCTTGCTTGGCGCATGTGCTGAATTTGGTGGTGCAGAAGTTCATTCACAACTACCCCGACATGTCAGAGCTGCTGCATAAAGTGCGGGCCGTCTGTTCGCGCTTCCGGCGTTCACATCCTGCTGCTGCTCGCCTGTCTGCGCTACAGCGTAACTTCGGCCTTCCCGCTCACCGCCTCATATGCGACGTGCCCACCAGGTGGAACTCCACCTTGCACATGCTGGACAGACTGTGCGAGCAGCAGCAGGCCATAGTGGAGTTTCAGCTGCAGCACGCACGGGTCAGTCGCACTACAGAACAGCACCACTTCACCACCAATGACTGGGCCTCCATGCGAGACCTGTGTGCCCTGTTGCGCTGTTTCGAGTACTCCACCAACATGGCCAGTGGCGATGACACCGTTATCAGCGTTACAATACCACTTCTATGTCTCCTTGAGAAAACACTTAGGGCGATGATGGAAGAGGAGGTGGCCCAGGAGGAGGAGGAGGAGGAAGAGGGGTCATTTTTAGCACTTTCAGGCCAGTCTCTTCGAAGTGACTCAGAGGGAGGTTTTTGGCAACAGCAGAGGCCAGGTACAAATGTGGCCAGCCAGGGCCCACTACTGGAGGACGAGGAGGACGAGGATGAGGAGGAGGTGGAGGAGGATGAGGATGAAGCATGGTCACAGCGGGGTGGCACCCAACGCAGCTCGGGTCCATCACTGGTGCGTGGCTGGGGGGAAAGGCAGGACGATGACGATACGCCTCCCACAGAGGACAGCTTGTCCTTACCCCTGGGCAGCCTGGCACACATGAGCGACTACATGCTGCAGTGCCTGCGCAACGACAGCAGAGTTGCCCACATTTTAACCTGTGCGGACTACTGGGTTGCCACCCTGCTGGATCCACGCTACAAAGACAATGTGCCCACCTTACTTCCTGCACTGGAGCGTGATAGGAAGATGCGCGAGTACAAGCGCACGTTGGTAGACGCGCTACTGAGAGCATTCCCAAATGTCACAGGGGAACAAGTGGAAGCCCAAGGCCAAGGCAGAGGAGGAGCAAGAGGTCGCCAAGGCAGCTGTGTCACGGCCAGCTCCTCTGAGGGCAGGGTTAGCATGGCAGAGATGTGGAAAACTTTTGTCAACACGCCACAGCTAACTGCACCACCACCTGATACGCAACGTGTTAGCAGGAGGCAACATTTCACTAACATGGTGGAACAGTACGTGTGCACACCCCTCCACGTACTGACTGATGGTTCGGCCCCATTCAACTTCTGGGTCTCTAAATTGTCCACGTGGCCAGAGCTAGCCTTTTATGCCTTGGAGGTGCTGGCCTGCCCGGCAGCCAGCGTTTTGTCTGAACGTGTATTCAGCACGGCAGGGGGCGTCATTACAGACAAACGCAGCCGCCTGTCTACAGCCAATGTGGACAAGCTGACGTTCATAAAAATGAACCAGGCATGGATCCCACAGGACCTGTCCGTCCCTTGTCCAGATTAGACATTAACTACCTCCCCATAACCATATATTATTGGACTCCAGGGCACTTCCTCATTCTATCCTATTTTTATTTTCATTTTACCATTATATTGCGAGGCTACCCAAAGTTGAATGAACCTCTCCTCTGCCTGTGTGCTAGGCCTAAATATATGCCAATGGACTGTTGCAGTGGTGGCTGACGTGAAGCCTCATTCTCTGCTATGACATGCAGACTGATTCTCTGCTGACATGAAGACAGATTCTCTGTTACGGGACCTCCCTCCTCTGCCTGGGTGCTGGGCCTAAATATATGCCAATGGACTGTTGCAGTGGTGGCTGACATGAAGCCTGATTCTCTGCTATGACATGCAGACTAATTCTCTGCTGACATGAAGCCAGATTGTCTGTTACGGGACCTCTCTCCTCTGCCTGGGTGCTGGGCCTAAATTTATGACAATGGACTGTTGCAGTGGTGGCTGACGTGAAGCCTGATTCTCTGCTATGACATGCAGACTGATTCTCTGCTGACATGAAGCCAGATTGTCTGTTACGGGACCTCTCTGCTCTGCCTGTGTGCTAGGCCTAAATATATGCCAATGGACTGTTGCAGTGGTGGCTGACGTGAAGCCTCATTCTCTGCTATGACATGCAGACTGATTCTCTGCTGACATGAAGCCAGATTGTCTGTTACGGGACCTCTCTGCTCTGCCTGTGTGCTAGGCCTAAATATATGCCAATGGACTGTTGCAGTGGTGGCTGACGTGAAGCCTGATTCTCTGCTATGACATGCAGACTGATTCTCTGCTGACATGAAGCCAGATTGTCTGTTACGGGACCTCTCTGCTCTGCCTGTGTGCTAGGCCTAAATATATGCCAATGGACTGTTGCAGTGGTGGGTGACGTGAAGCCTCATTCTCTGCTATGACATGCAGACTGATTCTCTGCTGACATGAAGACAGATTCTCTGTTACGGGACCTCCCTCCTCTGCCTGGGTGCTGGGCCTAAATATATGCCAATGGACTGTTGCAGTGGTGGCTGACATGAAGCCTGATTCTCTGCTATGACATGCAGACTAATTCTCTGCTGACATGAAGCCAGATTGTCTGTTACGGGACCTCTCTCCTCTGCCTGGGTGCTGGGCCTAAATTTATGACAATGGACTGTTGCAGTGGTGGCTGACGTGAAGCCTGATTCTCTGCTATGACATGCAGACTGATTCTCTGCTGACATGAAGCCAGATTCTCTGTTACGGGACCTCTCTCCTCTGCCTGTGTGTGTGCTGGGCCTAAATATATGCCAATGGACTGTTGCAGTGGTGGCTGACGTGAAGCCTCATTCTCTGCTATGACATGCAGACTGATTCTCTGCTGACATGAAGCCAGATTGTCTGTTACGGGACCTCTCTGCTCTGCCTGTGTGCTAGGCCTAAATATATGCCAATGGACTGTTGCAGTGGTGGGTGACGTGAAGCCTCATTCTCTGCTATGACATGCAGACTGATTCTCTGCTGACATGAAGCCAGATTCTCTGTTACGGGACCTCTCTCCTCTGCCTGTGTGTGTGCTGGGCCTAAATATATGCCAATGGACTGTTGCAGTGGTGGCTGACGTGAAGCCTGATTCTCTGCTATGACATGCAGACTGATTCTCTGCTGACATGAAGCCAGATTGTCTGTTACGGGACCTCTCTCCTCTGCCTGTGTGTGTGCTGGGCCTAAATATATGCCAATGGACTGTTGCAGTGGTGGCTGACGTGAAGCCTCATTCTCTGCTATGACATGCAGACTAATTCTCTGCTGACATGAAGACAGATTCTCTGTTACGGGACCTCTCTCCTCTGCCTGGGTGCCGGGGCCTAAATATCTGAGAATGGACTGTTCCAGTGGTGGGTGACGGGAAGCCAGATTCTCTGCTATGGAACCTCTCTCCAATTGATTTTGGTTAATTTTTATTTATTTAATTTTTATTTTAATTCATTTCCCTATCCACATTTGTTTGCAGGGGATTTACCTACATGTTGCTGCCTTTTGCAGCCCTCTAGCTCTTTCCTGGGCTGTTTTACAGCCTTTTTAGTGCCGAAAAGTTCGGGTCCCCATTGACTTCAATGGGGTTCGGGTTCGGGACGAAGTTCGGATCGGGTTCGGATCCCGAACCCGAACATTTCCGGGATGTTCGGCCGAACTTCTCGAACCCGAACATCCAGGTGTTCGCTCAACTCTAAAGATGATCCTTTCTGGGGCTCAAGGAAAATTGGGTTTAACTTTTAGAAGCCTTCACACTAGTTAAGAATGACCGGTTCCAATTATTAGTGAAGAGCATAAGGCATGTATATGAAGTGATGCCATGTACCAAGAATTCATTTCCATACAAGTAACCAAAATCGAGTTCTCCTCTGTTGTTGAGTCAGTATACTTACCTATGCCGGGTCAAGGGAAGTTATGTTTATTCTAGAACAGGGCAGCATGATCCAAGGTTGGCCTTCCCCATTCTTTATTTAATAATGTGTTCTAATGCCAGGGAGGAGAACCTCCAGAGTTTGGGGTCCCATGTACTGACACTAACCTCCAGAACACACAATAGGGTGACATCTCCTGCTTTCTCCCTTTCGTATTCCACATATTTTAGAGGCTTGGCAAAGGTAGATAGGTAAGAAATTTGGCTGACATATTAACTAATTTAAAGGGGTTGTCTCCAGGCTACAGATGTTAATGACCTATCCTCAGGATAGGTCATCCGTATCAGATCGGTGGGGGGCCGACATTCCGCACTCTCATGGGTCAGCTATTTTCGCTGTATAGTTTCCAGTGCCGCAGCTGCCCAAAACAGGTGATCAATGGAGGTGGGGAATGTTGGACCCCAACAGATCTGATATTATTGACCTATCCTGTAGCCCAGACAACCCCTTCAAGCTGAGGCAGACTGGGAACCTAAAGTGGCCCTGGAAAAAATACTAAAAGTGGCCCCATTTTGTAGTCGGGTCCAAATGGATGGAAGGCAGGGCCAGCAATACCATATTGTGGCACATTATACCACCCCAACAGAGCCAAATACCACAGTTCATCACAAAATACTGCCGCCAGCAGCACAAAATACATCACCCAAATCTTCCACTGGCCGGCCGTCAGGACTGAGACGGGCCCCTGGGCATCGGCTTCTATTTCCCTGTAAATGGCCAATCTGCCCCTGCCTTCAAGCTGCACAATATTACCTGCATTATTTTTAACTGGGAAATGTTTAGTTATGGCATCAATTATAATCAGGCTACATTCACACAATGGTATCATTTTTTGTGGTCCCATAGAAATGAATTGGCCCACATGCGATCCGTACAAAGTATGGTCTTTTTTTCTGTGAGTTGCTTCTCTTCTGTTTTCTTCTGTAAATGAGTCTGATGGTAATTAGAAAATAAGGGAATCTGTGATATTTAGAGTGGAGACATCTCTCTGTTTGTTTTTCAGTTTGTTTTTATTACTTGTAATTTGCTTTTATGTTATTTACCTAATTGTAATGCACTACAGGATAGGTCCCTGCTAATAGATAATGATTATTATTATATGCTAGTCATGACTATTTAAGACCTGTGTCAATATGGCTGCAGGTAATGGTCTTCCTAGTGATATCCTTGTAACATATTTATTAGTCTCCCTAGACTCTGTCTTACACCTGTTGAGTATCTTCTCCTGCTTCCATCCAGATTATGCTGGTGTAGACCCTAGTGCCTGAAGGGGTCCGACATTCACTCACCACATTAGGGAATACCTATGCTAGTTTATGTACTGTGGCATCGATGTTTGTTACTCCTATACTGTGACATCACTGTGTATATTATCTTTTAGCTTTATTGCCATGTTTATCATGCCTTTGCTGTGACATCACTGTTTATTATCTGTTTATTGCTACCTCAGTGGTTGCATTATCGATGAGCAGCAACCCAACGGGAGTGTAGTGAGGAGGATGAGTGGTAGTGCTGGTCGTGGTAGTAGTTCACACAGAACACACTGTGGCTGTGTCTTCCTCCCTCATTGCTAGAGCTCCCACAGTGAAGAGATGTCTGCAAGATAATGGGAGTAGTAGTTGTTTACCCTAGGGTACACCCTGTGCCCTTGATGGTGAGGTGCGGAATGACAGACAGGAGACCAAAATGGAGTTGAAAAAGGTTATCTGGCAGTCTTTACTTGTATAGTAGATGGACAACTCTTCTACACAAGATGGAGGCACAAATCTTAGCAACATTTCCAACAAGTTCTGACTGACTGAACCACAGGCTACCTGTAGAGTTCCCTCTGAGATGCACTTAACTACATGGCAATTCCACACATCAGAGCGCAGCCGATGGCAGAGGACCAGAAAGTGTGGAGTACAGAGCCCAGGGAGTGCTGCAATCACCGATTCCCGGTTCTCCAGTACTAATGAACACTTCCATAATGGAACTGTTCATTAGTATTTGCGTTGCTAGGTTAAAACATTCAGGGCCTGGGCCCCTGATGTTTTGTCCCAGGCCCCGAATGTACTGCCTGCAAGATAGATCCAACTGTATGCTCAGGACAGCAATACAATTGAATCTAATGCCTTGCAAGAGCTGAAGGACCTGTGATGACATCACAGTCCATGTGATCAGTTCTAAATGCAGTAGCTGAAAAGGACCTGTGATGATGTCACCATCATGTGACCAGTGCAGGAGAGGGAGGCTCAGCAGTGAAGAGAATTCCTGGGAAGAAGCTGTGGTGAGGTCTGCTACATGAGGAGAGGTAAGTGAAGGTGTAAATTACTTAGTGTGAGAGGCAGAGCAATGTTGGGGGCTGTGGTTATTTAACTGGGACTGTATGTTAGGGCGGAAGTTATTTACATGGGACAGTGGGGTGGAGTGATGTTATTTACATGGGACTGAATATTGAGGGGTGATGGTATTTACATGGGACTGTATGTTGAAGGTGGCAGGGGAGGGGGTGATGTTATTTACATGGGACTGTATTTTGGATGGGGCTGTAGATAGAGAGGGATGTTATTTAAATGGGACTGTATATTGGAGGGGGATGGAGAGATGGTGTGATGGTATTTACATAGGACTCTATGGCGGAGGAGGGAAATAACATTATTTACATGGGACTGTATTGTGGAGGGGCTGAGGAATTATAATTTCTGAGGACAGTAAATGGAGGAATATAACTATAGGGGGCACTGCAAGGGGCATTATAAATCCTGGGGGTGCTTCAAGGTGAGCATTATAACAGTAGGAGGCAATATAAATACTGGGGGCACTGTGTGGGCATTATAACAGTAGGGGGCAATATAAATACTGGGGCACTTCAGGATGAGCATTATAACAGTAGGGGGTATTATAAATACTGGGGGCACTGTGGGGACATTTTAAATCCAGGGGACATTAAGCATTCTTATTACTACTGGGGTCTCTATAGGAGGAAGTTATAGATCCACATTATTTCTATTAAGAGCATTTTGGGGGGCTTATTACTACTGAGGGGTCTGTAGAGAGCTGTATTACCACTGGGATAACAATGGGGGGCCTTATTTCTACTAGTAGATCTGTAAGGACATTATTAATACCGGATGGCTCTTTTACTAATGGGGGCACTCTTGGGAGCACTATCACTGTTGGGGGCCCTGTAGGGGGCAGTATTACTAATTAGGGCATTCTAGAAGGGAATTACTTTTGGTAGGACTATGAGGAGCACTCATCTTTCTTCAGGATAGTATTTGGGGGTAGAGAAAAGTGAGGAAGCTAAGATTTATGTGTTTCACACTCTGCAGAGATGAGGCGTGGCTGAGAGAAGTTGTCCGGACCAAATGGATAAGATGATAACAGAGAAGATCTACATCAGAGGAGATGTCACCTGGGAGGCACTGGATGTGAAAGGTAGGTGCTGCTATATAGCTGTATAGCAAGTACAGTAAAATATCTTCAGTGCTAGTATTCACAGGTAGAGGGGTTGGGTGGGGCAATTGGTTGACTTTGAGAATTTGGCAATATTCATTGGGGCTTGGGCCCTGGATTTTTTGAGACCCTAGCAATGCCCCTGCGGTAATCCTTTAATAGTCCCATTGTGGGAAAATTCACAGTGCTACAGCGGCACAGAGAATACAAAAACTCCAAAATAAAGGCATTACATTGATGGTATGGTACAGATAAAAAGTAAAAGATAAGGGATATAGATATCACAGCCTAAAAAATTCAGTCTCTGGATGGAATGATATCCACAGGAACCCAGTAGGCGATGAGTGCAGTCTGTCTCTGCTTGGGTCGGTGTTGGTTGTACAGGCTAACAGCAGCAGGGAGGAATAACTTCTGATAGCGCTCCTTCTTATGCATGGGGTCAAGCAGTCTGTCACTGATGGTACTGTCCAAAAAGCATGACATTGTGGATTGGATGGCTCACTCCTCCCAGTCATAGCAGAATGATGTTTAATTCACCTCTGAGTCTGACACAGTGCCTTGGTGCAAGGGGTCACAGGATTCCTCCTACTCCTACTCCTTGCAGTCCCAGAATAGCCTTTTGCTAGCATCATCTGTCTTCACTGTCCCCTCCTAGTGGGACGACTTATTTTTTCCTAAGAAGAACCAATAAAAAACCCTTGTGATATGTAAGATACTCAAGATCGTCTTTCTGTTGATAACTTGGGTGAGAACATTCAATGTTTGGACTGCCATGAGAAGGAGGTCCACGTTGAGATGGAGGACCCCATGTATAGCTGTGTTGCTGGTTGTGTCAGTAGTAGTGGCACTTGTAGTGGCAGTAAGGACAGTGGTAGTGACAGTGGAACTCAGGTTGAGTACATAACAGGAAATCGAGAGGGGAGCCAAGGAGTCCACGATGACAAATCACAGTCTAATAAAAGTGGTGGGGAGGGTGAGGACTATGATGAGGATTGTGTGTTAGACAGAACCAGGGAGCCAGCTCAGTGTGCTGAGGAGGAGAGGACATCTGAGTAGGAGGGTGGTGGCCATGGCAGTAATAAAGAGCAGAAACAACATACAGCCAAAACCTCCAAAGAAAGTGGCAGTGTCAGATCTGCTTCTGTTCTGGTCACCTCAGGAACTAGTGATGCTGCTGATACTTTGGGCACAGGCACAAAACATGATTGACCTCAGCCAAGCTTGACTGCCAACAGCTTTGTATGAGTATCTCCCATATGGTAGTTTTTCTCCACAAGGCCGAGACACAAAACCACTGCAGTGTGCAAAAACTGCAAGACTAAATTAATCTTTGGGCATTCAAACATAGGTACCAGGGTACATAAGGTGGCATCACCGGATCCTGTGTGAAAATAAAACTGGGCAGCATTCGGAAGTCAGGCCGCATTACTAAATAGTATCATGTACTTGTCACAATCATCATCTGCTTCTTCACCTGCTCAGACCCCTCCGCCTCCTTGTCCTCTATTTGATTGTGAGACATTGATAACGGAATGTGTGGCCATGAAAAAACTATTCACGACCAGCAATTATCTTGTGTACAAGCTAAACTCCCACCTAGCCAAGTTGCTGGTGGTGCAGTTGCTGCTGTACTACTTAGTTTTCGTAATTGTAGTATGGAGTGGTAATTCAATATATAAGGGGAAATGTTGATCAGCTCATAAGCTTATATGAGGAAAGTGGTGGTCTGCTGCCAAAACGTGCTATGAGCTGATCAACATTTCACCCTTTTCTATCTCTTAGTTTTTATGTCTAGTTTTTTTTATTTTATATGTCATTTTTAGCTTTACTGTTGAATAAACAGTCCCATTTGTGCAACGCTCACTTGAGTACCCTTCCCCTACTGACATAAGCAGCATCTCTACCAATGTCCTTTGGACCTTCCAAAAGGTCTGAGCAGCAGCCTGGGACTGAATTGATCCATTTGCAATGTGGTGTCATAGTGTTGTCCACATTCCTGCACAACCACTGTTTTGCCCAGCGGGGTTAGAAAATGATTCTAATTCATTCTGCCAGAGTCTTGGTATTTCTCAAGTGGTTAATGTGGTTTTAGAGCCATTTAGCGGTGTCAAGTGGTATTACACTTTGTTTTTCTGTTACAAAGACTACTGCATTGTGGGTGGTGCACTGCATGGTGGGAGTGAAAAGCATCCTGGGAAAAAGAAGTCTCCAGTCACCAGGACATATCAGCAGTGCTGTCCTTTTGCATATCTCCTTCTTAAACTCCACCATCCTTGCATAAGCATATTTGGTGAGAGAGCTACCTTTGATTCAGGGACATGATCTTATGCAGAGCTTTTCAGCTAGTTGTAATTGTTACTCAGGGAGGTTTTTACTACTGTTCCCTAGACATGTAGTCCTATGTATAGGCAGCCATTTACCATGTGCTTTCAGTGTTAATGCAAATGTTATAGTACATGGTATCTACAATTTTATTTTATAGTTTTACCAATCAAACAATCCTATTTTACCAATAAATAAGTCAGACTGCACACTGAGTGAATGTGTATGAAGACAAAACAGTAAAACTGATGCTAGTTACCAGCGATAGTGGACCTGACTATACGGAGCCGCCATCACACACGCGGTCCTGCGTAAAAGGTTTCAGCTGCTGCCATACAGTCACAAGAAGTGAGAGTGCAGCCTACAGCAAGCACAGCAGGATCCAGACCACGCTGAAGTCCATTTCTACCTAGTATGAGTCTGCACAGAGACATTAAACAGCCAGCAAAAGACACACAATGTCCGCTAGCCAGGCATCAACATACAGGACCAGGTCACGAGCAAGCTGCTCTAACAAGTCCTCAATAAAAGAAAAGGCAGCTCTCACCCATGCAGAAGTTGAGGCCAAAATTGCAAAAGTAAGGTCTTCCTTTGCTGCACAAGAGATGCAACCAAAGAAAGAGAGAGCGTCAAATGAAAAAGATCGAGCATGCCTGCAAGCGTCAAAGGAAAAAGAGAAGGCATTCCTGGAAGAAGAGACGGCATGCCTGCAAGCGTCACTGGAAAAACTTGCCGCAGAGAAAGAAGCGGCAGCTGCAGAGGCCAAAGCAGATTTCCTAAAAGCCTTGGATTTTCCTGAATACGAGAAACAGAGAATTACTTGGGCCAGACAAGATCAACAAGATGCAGGACAGCGTGTCTCAGTATATGTTCATCAGCATCCCAAGACAGACGACAACTATGATCCAGCATATCAGCCAGCCTATACAGAGTAGAGATGAGCGGCATAGGAAATATTCATTTTCGTGATATTTTTCGCATAACATTCACAATGAATTCTCAAATTCTAGAATTCGTGATCTCGTCATTATTTTTGCGATTGTGCAAATCGGCACTAATGATGCGCATATTTTTTGCGCAATACATGCAACTTCACATTTTATCAGGTCTGAGTAGATATTACTGATTGGTGCACTAAGTATTGTTGTGACATCACAGTACTAACGGCCAGATTTATCATTACTCTGACAGCTCACTCCTCTTTCACATATGGCTAAAGTCAGTTTTAGCCAAGTCAGATTTATGATCGGCCCTTTTAGGCCTCATGCACACGACCGTTGTGTGCATCCGTGGCCGTTGTGAAAACGTGAAAACTCAGATCCGACAGTATATTCTAACACAGAGGCGTTCCCATGGTGATGGGACGCTTCTAGTTAGAATACACTACAAACTGTGTACAAGACTGCCCCCTGCTGCCTGGCAGCACCCGATCTCTTACAGGGGGATATGATAGTACAATTAACCCCATCATATCCCCCTGTAAGAGATCAGGGCTGCCAGGCAGCAGGGGGCAGACCCCCCCTCCCCAGTTTGAATATCATTGTGCGGCCCCCCCCCCTCCCCTGTTGTTAACTCGTTGGTGGCCAGTGTGCGCACCCCCCTCCCTCCCTCCCTCTATTGTTTTAATACATTGGGGCCAGTGTGCGCGCGCCCCCTCCCTCCCTCTATTGTTTTAATACATTGGGGCCAGTGTGCGCGCGCCCCCCCAACCCCCCCTCCCTCCCTCTATTGTTTTAACACATTGGGGCCAGTGTGCGCACCCCCTCCCTCCCTCTATTGTAATCATCATCGGTGGCAGCGGAGTAGAAGATTTTCATACTTACCTGGCTGCTGGCTGCTGCGATGTCTGCGTCCGGCCGGGAGCTCCTCCTACTGGTAAGTGACAGCAATGCGCCGCACAGACCTGTCACTTACCAGTAGGAGGAGCTCCCGGCCGGACACAGAGATCGCAGCAGCCAGCAGCCAGGTAAGTATGAATCTTCTACTCCGCTGCCACCGATGATCGGGGGGGGGGGGGGGGGGCACACTGGCCCCAATGCTATTATTACAATAGAGGGAGGGAGGGGGGGGGTTGGGGGGGCGCGCACACTGGCCCCAATGCTATTATTACAATAGAGGGAGGGAGGGGGGGGGGGTTGGGGGGGCGCGCACACTGGCCCCAATGCTATTATTACAATAGAGGGAGGGAGGGGGGTGCGCACACTGGCCACCAACGAGTTAACAACAGGGGAGGGGGGGCCCACTGGCCACCAATGAGTTAAAAACAGGGGGGGGGGTCTGCCCCCTGCTGCCTGGCAGCACCTGCCAGGCAGCAGGGGACAGTCATGTACACAGTTTTTTTGTATATTCTAACCTGAAGCGTCTCCATCACCATGGGAACGCCTCTGTGTTAGAATATACTGTCGGAAATGAGTTTCACGATGTAGCTCATATCCGACAGTATATTCTAACATAGAGGCGTTCCCATGGTGATGGGGACGCTACAAGTTAAAATATACCATCGGATTGGAGAAAACTCCAATCCGATGGTATAACAGAACTCCAGACTTTACATTGAAAGTCAATGGGGACGGATCCGTTTGAAATGGCACCATATTGTGTCAACATCAAACGGATCCGTCCCCATTGACTTGCATTGTAATTCAGGACGGATCCGTTTGGCTCCGCACGGCCAGGCGGACACCAAAATGACTTTTTTTTCATGTCCGTGGATCCTCCAAAAATCAAGGAAGACCCACGGACGGAAAAACGGTCACGGATCACGGACCAACGGAACCCCGTTTTGCGGACCGTGAACAAAAAACGTCCGTGTGCATGAGGCCTAAGACTGTAATAAATGTGGTTTGACGGTAGCAGTTTATCTGTCAGTAAGCAGCTTTACAAAAGTCGCACATCTTTACAAAAAAGTCGCATGTTCTATTAAAAAGTCTCTTTAAAAATACTTTTTAAATAGTCCCAATAGTAAATCTGTCTAGAGATTAATTTACATAAGAAAACACGCCCACTTTCAGAAAACTGACAAGCATAGTGCAGAGCAGAAAAAAGTCACAAATTTGTGCACAGTTTTAGCGTTTGCGCATTTTTTGCTACTTTTTCACTCCATTATTCTGACTTGAGCTAATGATAAATCTGGCCCTATGTCTGTAGCAAGTATGTATGGACAGCAGAGAAACAGTAATTCCTATCATACTACTTAACACCCTGCACTGGAACCTATCAGCTACACTATATCACTATCTAACATACACTGTAACTATCTGTATTTTTTATATATATATATATATATATATATATATATATATATATATATATATATAGCTAACTAACTATCTATCTAATGTAATTGGTTAAGGAATAGGATCCAGATGAAAGCACAGAGCACAGCAATGACACTGCTCTCTCTCTCTCAGAACTGCAAAATACTGCAGAAAATGGCTGCTAGGGAGTTTCTTATATAGTAAGGGGTAGGCACCTTTCCTATTGGTTGCTAGGGATGTTGCTAAGCTCAGACAAAGACATTGCAGCCTTCTCATTGGCCCACAAGCAAGAAGGGAGGTTACTGATGGAAAACAAAAATCTAGAATGTTCGCGATTACGAATATATAGCACTATATTAGACATCTTCACGAATTCGCTATTAGAATATTCGCGATCAACACTACAGAGTGTCAAAGATTCTACTTTGAACCACAGTGGGTGGGAGGGAAATTACATTATAGGAGGGGAAGATAGTGCAGATAGAGATGGGGGGCAAGGTAGTGGGACTGGGGGAGGAATGGAAGGAGGGACTAGAACAGTTCAGAAGGAAAGGTGTAGGGTAAAAAAAATATACATAAACCTCTCAAATGTATGTATACTAATGCCAGAAGCCAGACTAATTAAACAGGGGAGCTGGAATTAGTGATGTGTGAGGAGAACTATGACATAGTGGGAATAACTGAGACATGGCTAGATGATAGATATGAATGGGCAGTTAATGTACAAGGTTACAGTCTGTTTAGAAAGGATCGTCAAAACTGGAGAGGTGGAGGGGTCTGCCTTTATGTAAAGTCTTGTCTGAAGCCCACACTCCGGGAATATATAAGTGAGGGACATGAACATGTGGAGTCACTGTGGGTAGAGATACATGGCGCTAAAAACAATAATAAATTACTAATAGGAGTTTACTATAAACCACCTAATATACCAGAGTCCACAGAAAATCTACTACTAAATGAGATAGACAAGGAGGCAAATCATAATGAGGTGGTTATTATGGGGGACTTCAACTACCCAGATATAGACTGGGAAACTGAAACTTGTATATCTCATAAAGGAAACAGGTTCTTGGCAATAAACAAAGACAGTTACCTCTCCCAACTGGTTTAGGACCTGACTAGAGGGACGGCCATACTGGACTTAGTATTAACCAATAAGCCTGACACAAAAACAGACGTGCAGGTTGGGGGACACCTGGGAAATAGTGACCATAAAGTAATAACCTTCCAATTATCATTCAAAAGAGCGTTTCTACAGGGAGGAACAAAAATACCAAACTTCAAAAAAGCTAAATTTAGCCAAATAAGAGAGGCCATAGGCCTAACTAACTGGGACAAAGTCCTCAAAAATAAAAATACAGCCACAAAATGGGATATCCTTAAAAGCATCCAAAAATCTCATTTTGAGAGGTACATACCATATGGGAATAAAAGGTTAAGGAACAAAAAGAAACCAATGTGGATAAATACAACTGTAAAGAAAGCAATAAATGACAAAAAGAAAGCATATAAATCACTAAAACAGGAGGGTAGCACGGGAGCACTGAAAAACTATAAGGAAAAAAATAGAACATGTAAAAAACTAATAAAAGCGGCCAAACTAGAGACCGAGAGATTAATTGCCAAAGAGAGTAAAACTAACCCTAAAATGTTCTTCAATTATATAAAGGTTAAAAAGTATAAATCTGAAGGTGTAGGCCCTTTAAAGAGTAATGAGGGGGGAGTCGCAGAAAGCGACGAGGAGAAAGCAAAGCTGTTAAATATTTTTTTCTCCAATGTATTCAATGAGGAAAATAAACTGTCAGATGACATGCCGAATGTAAAAATAAATTCCCCATTAAAAGTGTCCTGTCTGACCCAGGAAGAAGTACATCAGCGACTTAAAAAGATTAAAATAGACAAATCGCCAGGACCGGATGGCATACACCCCAGTATTCTAAGAGAATTAAGTAATGTCATAGCCAGACCCTTATTTCTGATATTTGCGGACTCTATACTGACAGGGAATGTCCCACAGGATTGGCGCATGGCAAATGTGCTGCCAATATTCAAAAAGGGTCCAAAAACAGAGCCTGGAAACTATAGGCCGGCAAGTTTAACATCTGTTGTGGGTAAACTGTTTAAAGGTTTTCTAAGAGATGCTATCTTAGAGCATCTCAACGAAAATAGGCAAATAACGCCATATCAGCATGGCTTCATGAGTGATCGGTCATGCCAAACTAATTTAATCAGTTTCTATGAGGAGGTAAGTTCTAGACTTGACAGTGGCGAATTAATGAATATCTGGACTTCTCCAAAGCATTTGACACTGTACCACACAAAAGGTTAGTATATAAAATGAGAATGCTCGGACTGGGAGAAAACGTCTGTATGTGGGTAAGTAACTGGCTCAATGATAGAAAACAGAGGGTTGTTATTAACGGTACACACTCAGATTGGGTCACTGTCACTAGTGGGGTACCTCAGGGGTCAGTATTGGGCCCTATTCTCTTCAATATATTTATTCATGATCTTGTAGAAGGCTTGCATAGTAAAGTATACATTTTTGCAGATGACACTAAACTGTGTAAAGTAATTAACACTGATGAGGACAATATACTACTACAGAGCGATCTGGATAGATTGGAGGCTTGGGCAGATAAGTGGCAGGTGAGGTTTAACACTGACAAATGTAAGGTTATGCACATAGGAAGGAATAATGCAAGTCACCCGTACTTACTAAATGGTAAAACACTCGGTAACACTGACATGGAAAAGGATGTAGGAATTTTAATAAACAGAAAACTAAGCTGCAAAAACCAGTGTCAGGCAGCTGCTGCCAAGGCCAATAAGATAATGGGTTGCATCAAAAGGGGCATAGATGCCCGTGATGAGAACATAGTCCTACCACTTTACAAATCTCTAGTCAGACCACACATGGAGTACTGTGTTCAGTTCTGGGCTCCTGTAAACAAGGCAGACATAGCAGAGCTGGAGAGGGTCCAGAGGAGGGCAACTAAAGTAATAACTGGAATGGGGAAACTACAGTCACCTATAAGATTATCAAAATTAGGGTTATTCACTTTAGAAAAAAGATGACTGAGAGGAGATCTAATTAATAGGTATAAATATATCAGGGGTCAGTACAGAGATCTATCCCATCATCTATTTATCCCAAGGACTGTGACTGTGACGAGGGGACATCCTCTGTATCTGGAGGAAAGAAGGAAGAAGAGTATTCTTTACAGTAAGAGAAGTGATGCTATGGAACTCTCTGCCTGAGGAGGTGGTGATGGTGAGTACAATAAAGGAATTCAAGAGGGGCCTGGATGTATTTCTGGAGCGTAATAATATTACAGGCTATAGCTTACTAGAGAGGGGTCGTTGATCCGGGGAGTTATTCTGATTGCCTGATTGGAGTCAGGAAGGAATTGTTTATTCCCCTAAAGTGGGAAAAATTGGCTTCTACCTCACATTTTCTTTTTTGCCTTCCTCTGGATCAACTTGCAGGATGACAGGCCGAACTGGATGGCCAAATGTCTTTTTTCGGCCTTATGTACTATGTTACTATGTTACAGTACCTCGAGCAGGATGGTATGCGACAAATTGATGCCAGCCATAACTACAGCCCTAAAGAACAGAAGCTACGTACAACCTTCACTTTGACTTAAAAGGGACAACCTTAGAGTCTGAATGGTATTATGCAAATTTCACTAAGCCAGAAACCCCTAAAAGGGTATGGTGATACACCACACATGCAGCATAACAACACACAGGATAGTATTGGCGCTAACCAGGCTGCTATGGACTTTGTTAAGTTTTTTGCTAAATGGGAGCTGGTTACCAAAGGACTTATAAAGTTCATTAATCGCCCCGAGTACTACAGGGCATAGCGAGCCTCCTTCCAGAATGCCATAAAGGAATTAGATCTTTCCTGTCGTGAGGAGTTAGATCTCTTGGTAAAGTGGCTTGGAAGCGAGTCTGCTGACATGCCAAAAGAATCAGAGACATTAAGATAAATTATCCGGGCAAAGGCTGAAAGGTGGTGTGGGAAAGACTTGATGAGTGTTATAGGTCAATAGATGCGGCAGGCGCAGCACTATGAAGTGCCTTTTGCGCTGTGGCATTAGAAGAATTTTGATATCTAACTTTTTAGTCTAACCAGACTGTCTATTACTCTAATTCCTCTAGTGCCGTTCTATTGAAGCAGTAGGTTTAAAGGGCACACCAAATGCTTGAAATAACTTCAACTTTTCTTCATATATAACACTGCCACCTCCGTGTTTTGTGTGAAAAGATATCACAAAATAGCAGTATGCATAAGATGGTGGTTCAACTGTTCAATCTTGTCATTCAACATAAAATGGTGGATATATTTCTCTCTTGAGTAACTGTACTCTCACTTTAAGTTATTTAAGCACTTTATGATCTCTCTGAGAGGTATATCTGAGGTCTAACTAATAGTTCACTTGCTAAATTTGGTCGCAATTTGCAGTATGCAGTTAGCAGTAACTATTTGCAGATTGGTTGATTGAGTATGAACTGGTATGATTGTATGCAATTTGGATTGCAATATCGAGATTGAATTTGGATTGTGAACTTTGTCGTTTGCAATTGAATTTGTAGTTTACAATTGTATGGTATTTGCAATTGTATGGTATTTGCAATTGGTGGAACTGTAAGTAAACACACACATAACTGGTTCAGTATACAGTTCTCATCACTATATTAACAGTAGGAACATTATATCAAACTGCTTTAAATACCTATTTTGCTTCCATAAAACACAGCTCTTAGTAGAGTGTGTGTCTGTTCAGCTTCTCTCTATCTGGTGAATAATGATTTCTAGCAGCTCCTGCTATGGGAATTTCCCACACAGGCTGTGTATGAGGCTGGCTGTGATTGGTCAAAACTCCTGCTGTGTGTGAGGTTGGCTGTGATTGGTATTTTCTTTTCTGCTTCTGTGAACACAATATATATAACAGTTTTATGACTTCCAAACATGAAGTCACTGTAAATAACTCTGCTTTTGTCTTTAACAAACAAACATAGGAACTGTATTAAGGTTATTGGCAGGTTTAGCTGTATAAACATATAAGCTATATTAGCAACCTAGGACAGGTGTTAGATGACCAGCTTCAATAGAAGCTATAGAGATTGCTTTATATAAGAGAATTGATAATTTTCCCAGAAAAGTGGGTAGGGGTTACCAGAAGCTCAGGGAACTCAATGACTTGTTGATAGAGTTACAGGTTGCTCAGGCAGAAGGAGATCTGCCGGGGCTAGCATTCATGGACACCGCCAGAGGTGTCAATCCGATTGTCCAAAAACTCTCTTATAGTCTACAAGAGAAATGGATCAGGCATGGTTCCCATAATAAACTGTTTCATAATGTACCATTCTCCCCCTTCATGGTGTTTGTAGACTTTGATACTCAACAGGCAAGGATCAGAAAAGACCCCAGTTTTGACTTTACATTGTCATGTTCCACTACCCCTGGTGTCAAACCTCATAAAACACCAGTGGCAGTCCACATAACTAATGTTGCCTACACAGGTTCTTCTTACAGGCAGTTTAAGTCTTCTCAAGAAGAGAACAAACTCAAAGATCTTACCAAAGAATGCCCCCTGCACAATAAACCACATCCTCTACTAAAATGCAGAGCCTTCAGGGAGAAGTCTTTAGAGGACCGCAAATAATTCCTCAAAGAAAACATCCACTTCAGGTGCTATGCTACAACAACGCACTTCGGCAGGAACTGTAAGGTCAGTGTGACATGCACAGAATGCGGTAGCACAGAACACAACCCAGCTTTACACCCTGGACCACCCTCTCAGGCATCATCCCAAGCAAAGGAGCATGACGGAAAGCAGATAGACACTGACATAGATACCCAAATAGTTACTTCTCACTGTACAGAAATCTGTAAAGGACTTGCAGGAGGGAAGTCCTGCTAAAAAATCTGCCTTGTCAGAGTTTATCCGGGCGGTCACCGAGATAAGGCGATCAAGGTATATGCATTCTTAGATGATCAAAGCAACTGGTCCTTAGGTAATTCAACCTTCTTCGACACCTTCAACATTGTAGGGACCGGTTATCCCTACTCCTTAAGGACATATGCTGGTACCATTGAGACGGCGGGGAGGAAAGCAACTGGGTACAAGGTAGAGTCCAGGGATGGTCAGACCTGCTTGTCCCTGACAATCATACTGGAGTGCAATCACATTCCTGACAACTGGTCTGAGGTACCTACACCAGAGGTAGCCGCATACCACCCCCACCTGAAGCGTATAGCTCACCTGTTACCAGAACTGGACCCAGAGGCCCTGATAGTCTTACTTTTTGGAAGAGACATACTACGAGTTCATAAGGCTAGAGGACAGATTAACGTTCGTCAAAATGCTCCATGCGCCCAGAGACTTGACCTAGGATGGGTCTTCATAGAAGATGTTTGTCTAGGAGGAGCACACAAGCCGACCTCAGTCAAAAGTATGCTCACCAACACACTTGAAAATAGACGTACATCCCTATTCCAGCCATGTCACAGTAGTTTCCTGATAAAAGAGTTGCCACACAGTGCTCCTGTACCTTGTCCTTACCTAACAACAAATAACTTGTCTACAGTCGATTTATCTCCCTCAAACATAAACTTCAGAGGACACCCGAGATCATGTATGCACGCAGCATCTGAGAGGTACAATGACGGGGCAGTGCTATCGCATCTAAGGATCAGGAGAACCACTTGTCCTAAACAGTGGCACTACATGCCTACACAGCATAGTCCCCCGGACCACTCAATTAGATCTGTCACACCAAGCCACCTTAAGGACACAACATGGTTTACGGGTCCTGCATTCCTGTACCGCTCAACGTCCTGCAGCGTCGGATCCGACACGTTTGAATTGGTAGACTCAGATGCCGATGAAGAAATCCAACCTGAAGTATCTGTTCTACGTATGGTGACTTCAGAACACTAACTCAAATCTCATCGTTTCGACAGGTTCTCCATCTGGATTTCGCTCGTTCGTGCTATAGCCTGTCTATGTCATATAGCTCAGTCTTACAAATCGACATTACCTGTGAGCCAGAGGCCCTGCAAAGGTTGGCATCACTGCAAACACGCCTTTACCACTGCTAATCTGGAAAAGTCCAAAAACATAATAATTCGCACTATATAACATGAATGTTATGCTAAGGAAATAGACTACCTCAGCAAAGGTCAAACAGTCTCCAAGGATAGAAGAAGCTTGATCCCATCATTGACCAAAATGGGTTGCTAAGAATAGGAGGCCGTCTTCAAGAAGCCAAAGTGGAATTCGTGGAGAAACCTCTTGTAATAATTCCCGGACATCATCTCACCGATTGTTTACCGAAGGGAATCTATGAGCTGCCGGACTATGGATAGTCGGAGCAAAGAGGTGTGTGAGCAAGCTCATCTTCAACTGCGTTACCTGTCGCAAACTTCGTGGCATGTTCCAGAACCCAAAGATTGCCAGTCTCGCAACAGAGATCCTCCTTTCACCAACATTGGTCTGGATGTATTCGGTCCTTGGTCCTTGCAAAGCGCTGAGCAGTCATATGAAGACAGAACAACCACCTATGTTTTTCCAGTTTCTCTGTGCAGCGCAGTGTTTTTTCACTGCTGTTCCAGCAACTTGATCCACGTATTATCCCTGTACTGTGACATCATTATGTTTATTATTCCCGTACTGTGACATAACTGTGTTTATTATTATCCCTTTATTGTGACATCATTGTGTGTATTTTTCCTGTACTGTGACATCACTCTTTATTTCCCCTCTACTGTGACATCACTGTGTTTAATATTCCTGTAGTGTGACATCACTGTGTTTATTACTTTTGTACTGTGACACTGTGACATCATCGTGCTTATTATGCCTGTACTGTGACATCACTGTGTTTATTGTCCCTGCACTGTGACATCACTATTGTTATTATTCGTGTACTGTGACATCACTGTGTTTATTATCCCTGTACTGTGACATCACTGGGTTTATTATACCTGTATTGTGACATCACTGTGTGTATTATCCCTTTACCGGGACATTAGGCTACTTTCACACTAGCGTTTGGGTGTCCGCTTGTGAGCTCCGTTTGAAGGGGCTCACAAGCGGCCCCGAACGCATCCGTCGAGCACTAATGCATTCTGAGTGGACGCGGATCCGCTCAGAATGCATCAGTCTGGCAGCGTTCAGCCTCCGCGCCGCTCAGCAGGCGGACACCTGAACGCTGCTTGCAGTGTTCGGGTGTCTGCCTGGCCGTGCGGAGGCGTGCGGATCCATCCAGACTTACAATGTAAGTCAATGGGGACGGATCCGTTTGAAGATGACACACTATGGCTCAATCTTTAAACGGATCCGTCCCCCATTAACTTTCAATGTAAAAGTCTGGACGGATCCGTCTGAGGCTACTTTCACACTTAGAATGTTTTTTTTACAATATAATGCAGACGGATCCGTTCTGAATGGATCCACCGTCTGCATTATATGAGCGGATCCGTCTCAGACGGATCCGCTCTGAACGCTAGTGTGAAAGTAGCCTAACTGTGTTAATCTTTTCTGTACTGTGATATCTCTGTGTTTATTATCCCTGTACTGTGACACCACCATTGTTATTATCCATGTACTGTGACATCACTGTGTTTATTATTGTACTGTGACATCACTGTGCTCATTATCCCTGTACTGTGACATCACTGTGTTTATTAATCCTATACTGTGACATCAATGTACTTATTATCCTTGCATTGTGACATCACTGTGTTTTTTTACCCCTGTAATGTGACATTACTGTGTTTATTAACCCTGTACTGTGACATTACTGCAGTGGTGTAGCGTGGGGGGCCGTTGCCCCGGGCACAAAATTGCAGGGGGCTCCAGGCAGCAGAACTTTCAATGTGGGTCATAGGAACCTATGGCTCCCGTCCCCTCCGTTCAGCCTCATAGGCTTCAGGCTAGTGACCTGATGCCTATGAGGCAGTAATGCGGCGCAGGAGATTGCAATTTCCTCACTGCGACCTCCTGCGCCAGGTCGCGAGATGACTTGATGACGTGGCGCAGGAGGTCACGGTGATGTGTTCGTGAGCGCCTGCGCCGGGACGCTTGAAGACAGGCCATAAGCAGTGATGGAGTAAGGAAGAGAGGTGAGTATTTATTTTTTTAATAGGCAGGTCATGGACTGGGGGCACTATGGGCTGTGGGACATTACACAATGGAGGAAATCATATAAAGAAAGAATGGGGGCCATGGACCGGGGGATATTATACAATAAAGGCAATCATATATAGAAAGAGTGGGGGCCATGGAGTGTGGGCACTATGGGGCTGGGGGACATTATACAAAGAAGACAATCATATATAGAAAGAATGGGGGCACTATGGGGCTGGGGGACATTGTACAAAGGAGGCAATCATATATAGAAAGAAAGGCGGTCATCAATATTACAATAATAATACACAGGGCCATTATAATAATAATAATAATACAAAGGGGTCATTATATATTAAAATAATACAGAGGGCATTATGCATATGGAAACTATGGGGGGAGGGGAGGTCTTTTATCTAGTGGCACTACAGAGGGTCATAGTAACTACATGAGGCACTGCAGCGGGTCTTTATAAATACTTGGACCACAATAGGAGGTATTATAACTACTGCAGACACTATAGCGGACTATTACTATTGCAGGCTCTTGTTACTGCTGGGGGCATTATTATTGAGCACATATTAATGGGGATGCTATTGGAGGTATTGTGGGGCAGTGTTTCTCAACTCCAGTCCTCAGAGCCCACCTACCAGTCATGATTTGAGAGTATCCCACAGAATGAATACTCGTGGTAAGTCCTGATGCACTGACATTAATTGTATCATCTGCTCAATACTAAGGATATCCTGAACACATGACCGTCAGGTGGGCCCTAAAGACTGGAATTGAGGAACCCTGCTGTAGGGAACGCTATTATTAAGGACAGTTTGGGAGCATGTTATTATGGAGGACTATTGAATGGAACTAGCTCAGTATTGGAGGTAGCAGCAGGATGACAGTGTTTAGGCACCAGGAAGGGGAGGATGATAGCAATGTGAGGAATCTAAAAAAAAATATCTATGAAACTCTGCAGAGACGAGACGTGGCTGAAAGAAGGTGTGATGGTGGTCTAATCTCCGAATGAAGACATTGAGGAAAGTCTACATGACTGGATGTAAGAGGTACAGGTGAAACTTGAAAAATTAGAATATTGTGCAAAAGTCCATTTATTTGAGTAATGCAAATTAAAAGAAATTGCATTAATGCAGCTTAAAATTAGAATTTTGTGAAAAGGTTCATTATTCTAGGTTCAAAGTGTCACACTCTAGTCAGCTAATTAATCCATACCCCCTGAGCAAAGGGGACCTGAGATTGTGACTTTGGGGTTTCATAAGCTGTAAGCCATAATCATCCAAAATATAACAAATAAAGGCTTGAAATATCTCACTTTGCATGTAATGAGTCTCTCATATGTTAGCTTCACCTTTTAAATTGCATTACTGAAATAAATGAACTTTGGACGATATTCTAATTTTTCGAGTTCCACCTGTAGCAGGTGGTGGACCTGTTGCAGATTTTGCACCGGGTCCTAGGAGTTACATACCTGCTTGTCACAAAAAAATGGTAATAATATTCACATGAAAACTGATATGAAATTCAATTCTGCCTGTAAATAGCAAGGGCTTCTTTTTTTAAAGAGGTCGTTTGAAGTGACTGAAGGACATGCAGAGTGATGAAAGGTCAGCACTCGCCCCTTCTATCTAATAGCAGCAGTGCCAGTGTTTGGGCACAAGTCATCAATCACCAGCTCTGTTACTCCATTACGTCCTGCGCACATGAGTTATATCCTTCTCTGAAAGCCTGCGCCGTACATCTCCAGTCTAGACACCTTCCTGTTGTGTGAAGATCAATGCAGCCTCCTCATGCATCATGTGCCTTCCAGGATCCCTCACTGTAATAATCTTGTCTATTCTCCAGTCAGCAGTATAAATTATGGCAATATGAGAGTGCTATATTATTCAGGAGCCCGGCCGCTAATGGATGAACTGTTTATTGGCCAATAATGTGCATTCATTTAGCTGACTTCTTATATATGACCTGTATTTCTGATACAAATCCCTCGCCCCTTTCGCAGAATCCTAAAATCAAAGCCAAGCAAAATCCCTGGGATTTAGAATACTTAAATCTGTGTTTATACAGGTTACATATATTTTCTATGTGTCAAGTTGCTGATGTGCAGTGAAGCAGCCGCTTTGCGGCCTAGACAATTCTTCTAAATTTATTAGTTAATTAAGATTTATTAACATTACTGATGCAACCATATATTTCCATGTACATAGATGATTCTCTGCCTGCAGCATGGATTCCCAGAAAAGCCATAGTGTCCAAAGGATGCACAAAATGAAGACGATAGAGGTGTATTATTATACCGTATATCAAGGGGGCTTTTGTTAGACGTGTGATGATAATATAACATGGATAAAGACATTAGATATGTTGTTGTCCAGCAAATTGCAAACAAACATGTGCCAAAAGCCACAGACCAATACCAGCCACACCAATGCTTACTGCCAGGCTGGTCTTGGGTTGGTCAGTGCCTTATACAGTTCTTTCTATGGAAACCCTTCCTATGGTGTATTATGTAATGCTGAATTAATACAACCATACAATACCCAAATATCAGTGCTGTGAAGTGTCCATATATTACTGAACAGATACATTACAGAATGTAGCTGTGTCCTGTCTTCCTACGCCTTTCCATAGGTTTCAGCGCCAAATGTTGCATCCATGGTGCGAGCTTCCACTGCCTAGGCAATTATTACCAGTGATGGTCCCTTTAGGCCCCTTTCACACGGGCGTTGCGGGAAAATGTGCGAGTGCGTTGCGGGAACACCCGCGATTTTTCTGCGCGAGTGCAAAACATTGTAATGCGTTTTGCACTCGCGTGAGAAAAATCGCGCATGTTTGGTACCCAAACCCGAACTTCTTCACAGAAGTTTGGACTTGGGATCGGTGTTCTGTAGATTGTATTATTTTCCCTTATAACATGGTTAGAAGGGAAAATAATAGCATTCTGAATACAGAATGCATAGCAAAATAGCGCTGGAGGAGTTAAAAAAATAAAAATAAAATTGAACTCACCTTAATCCACTTGCTCGCGTTGCCGGCATCTCCTTCTGTCTTCATCTTAGCTTTTTGTAGCAACAAGGACCTTTGGTGACGTCACAGTCATCACATGATCCATCACCATGGTAAAAGATCATGTGATGGATCATGTGATGACTGTGACATCACCACAGGTCCTTGTTGCTACAAAAAGCTAAGATCAAGACAGAAGAAGATGCCGGGCTACGCGAGCAAGTGGATTAAGGTGAGTTAAATAAATTTTTTTTTTTTTAACCCTTCCAGCTCTATTTTACTATGCATTCTGTATTCCGAATGCTATTATTTCCCCTTATAACCATGTTATAAGGGAAAATAATAAAGATCGGGTCTCCATCCCGATCGTCTCCTAGCAACCGTGCGTGAAAATCGCACCGCATCCGCACTTGCTTGCGGATGCTTGCGATTTTCACGCAACCCTATTCACTTCTATGGGGCCTGCGTTGCGTGGATTATTGCACCGCAAAGCACAAAGAGGAGCATGCTGCGATTTTCACGCAATTAACACTGAAGAGGACAGTATACTACTACAGAGCGATCTGGATAGATTGGAGGCTTGGGCAGATAAGTGGCAGATGAGGTTTAACACTGACAAATGTAAAGTTATGCACATGGGAAGGAATAATGCAAGTCACCCGTACTTACTAAATGGTAAAACACTCTGTAACACTGACATGGAAAAGGATCTAGGAATTTAAATAAACAGCAAACTAAGCTGCAAAAACCAGTGTCAGGCAGCTGCTGCCAAGGCCAATAAGATAATGGGTTGCATCAAAAGGGGCATAGATGCCTGTGATGAGAACATAGTCCTACCACTTTACAAATCACTAGTCAGACCACACATGGAGTACTGTGTACAGTTCTGGGCTCCTGTAAACAAGGCAGACATAGCAGAGCTGGAGAGGGTCCAGAGGAGGGCAACTAAAGTAATAACTGGAATGGGGCAACTACAGTACCCTGAAAGATTATCAAAATTAGGGTTATTCACTTTAGAAAAAAGAAGACTCAGGGGAGATCTAATTACTATGTATAACTATATCAGGGGTCAGTACAGAGATCTATCCCATCATCTATTTATCCCCAGGACTGTGACGAGGGGACATCCTCTGCGTCTGGAGGAAAGAAGGTTTGTACACAAACATAGAAGAGGATCTTTACGGTAAGAGCAGTGAGACTATGGAACTCTCTGCCTGAGGAGGTGGTGATGGTGAGTACAATAAAGGAATTCAAGAGGGGCCTGGATGTATTTCTGCAGTGTAATAATATTAGAGGCTATAGCTACTAGAGAGGGGTCGTTGATCCAGGGAGTTATTCTGATTGCCTGATTGGAGTCGGGAAGGAATTTTTTATTCCCCTAAAGTGAGGATTTTTTTTTGCCTTCCTCTGGATCAACTTGCAGGATGACAGGCCGAACTGGATGGACAAATGTCTTTTTTCAGCCTTATGTACTATGTTACTATGTATAAGTGATGCGTGAAAATCACCGCTCATGTGAACAGCCCCATAGAAATGAATGGGTCGGTATTCAGTGCGGGTGCAATGCGTTCAACTCACGCATTCACCGTGTGAAAGGGGCCTTAGTAGAGACTTGCAATGATGGGTGCCATTTTTAGACACATGCTTATTGTTACTGGAGTGCAAAAGACCTGGTAACAGAGCAGGAAAACCATGAGGAAACATTCATGGCAACTTTCTTGTCATCTTTATCATGTGACTAGCAGACGGACCGGCTTCGCTCGGGTATATTTCATCTATTTCATTTAATGTTTGTGTGCGTCGTTAAAATATATCGACAGTATCTCCCATAACAGTGACATCTACAATAACCTGCTCCCTTAACAGTGACCTCGACAGCCCCCCACCCCTTAGCACTGACCCCCCCACAGTGCCCCGCCTCCTTAAAATGGGACCTCCACAGTAGCCCACCCCCTTAACTTTGACCTTCACAGCAGCCTGCCCCTTTAACAGTAAGTTCCACAGCACCCCACCCCCTTGACAGTGACCTCCACAGGGGTCCACCCTCTCAATAGTGACTTCTACAGCACCCGCCCCTTAACATTGACAATTGGTTACAGTCCCCTTAACTGTGACCTCCACCATTCGCGGCCCCCTTAACAGAGACCTCCACAGTGACTGCCCCTTTAACAGTGACTGCCACAGTACCCTCCTCCTTGAACTGTGACCTCCACAGTTCCTGCCCCTTTAACAGTGACCTCCATAGTGGCCCCCCTTTTATTAGTGACCTTCACAGTACCCAGTCTCCTTAAGGGCTCATGTACACGACCGTAGGCCCTCCGAGACATACGGTCCGTGAGCGTGCCATATGTCCAAGAGCGCCATACATCGTGCGAACAGGAGCACACAGCATCATAGGTTAGTCCCACAGGCGCATCGGGCCGTCTGTGGGACTATTGTCCTGCACTCATACCGTATAATCATATGAGTGCAGGACAATAGTCCCGCAGGCGGCCCAATGCGCACAGTATCATAGTAACCTATGATGCTGTGTGCTCCCGTTCACACAATGTATGCCGCTCCGGGACATATGGCCAGCTCATGGATCGTATTTCTCGGAGGGCATCTGGTCGTGTGCATGAGCCATAACAGTGATTTCCACAATAACACGCCTCCTTAATAGTGACCTCCACAGTCCCCGCCCCCTAAATAGTTACCTCCACAGCACCCTCCCCTTTAACAGCGGCCGGACCTTTATTTGTGCCCTCCACAGTACTCTGTCTCATTAACAGTGATTTCCACAATAACCTGCCCCTTAACAGTGACCTCCACAGAGCTCCGTTCCCTTAAAATGTGACCTCCTTAACACCCCACCCTCTCAACAGTGACTTCTAATGCACCCCGCCCCTTAACACTGACCTCCATAGAGTACCGCCCCCTTAACTGTGACCTCCACCGTTCCATGCCCCCTTAACTCCGCTCCCTTAACATTGTCATCCACAGCGCCCTGCCTCTTTAAAGCTAACCTGCAGCAGTGAAGAAAAATGTCTGGGTTGTTATGGAAACCTGGTATAAAACTGTGTGTATGTGAAGACAAGGGCTTGAGAGCTTCTATTGGCTGATAAGGGTCATGTGACCCTGTGTATGGCAGTTGGGATATGATGAGGAGAAATACCAGCAGGCTTCTATTGGCTAATGTCGGTCACATGATGGTGCCACAAATTTTTGGGGAATATCTCAGGAACGGTACGTGCTAGAGAGCTGAGACCAGGTCTAAAACCTCCCCGGGCACCTGATGTACCTGTGTGCCAAATTTTGTGATTGTTTATGCCAGGGCTTGACAAATTTCCTTGGAATCTAGGAGCCAGCTAAAAATGTTAGGAGCCTTTTTTTTTTTACCTTATAAAGCCTTATTTTCAGCGACAAAAATAACACCTCTTAAATTAACATATAAAGAAGTCTAGAACCAAACAACATGGGCATTGTTTATTATCAGTGTACTGTGATGTCACTGTGTGCCGCATCTCCTCAGTGCTTATCATCAGTGTACTGTGACGTCACTGTGTGTATAATCCCTGCGCTGTGACGTCACCGTGTGTATAATCCCTGCGCTGTGACGTCACTGTGTGTATAATCCCTGCGCTGTGACGTCACTGTGTGTATAATCCCTGCGCTGTGACGTCACTGTGTGTATAATGCCTGCTCAGCAACCCAGTCCCGTATAAAAGATATGGATCGAAGTTTGTAAGGTTTTATAAGTGTGTGATTTTAAAGGAAAAGTAATATATGAAAAATGGCGTGTTTTGATGGAACACTTTTATAAATCCACAAACAATGACCAAAAGATCTGTACCACCTTTTGAAAAATAGGAGGAGCAACACCTGAATGAAGGATTTGAATCAGCAAGGATCTTATAAAAAGAATTTTTTGAGGGGGATTGAATACCACTGAGGAAGGGTCAACGTTAAGCTCCGAAACGCGTTTGGCCCAAGACCCCCAGATTAACCACATGAATTTGTGTTGATTATATGCTTAAACTATTCCAGGCTGTTCTTGAAAAAGACCGTGAATGCCCTGAAAGCAACAAGGACCTAACACGCTGACTAATTTGGATCGCAGCACGAGGATACAAGGTATCGTGACTGCAGACTGAACTTAGCGTGGGAGAAGGCAGCTAAAGGCTCAGAGGACACCGGCTCTTTAGCATTACGGAGCGGTGCCCAGAGCAACTCAGGGTGACGGCAGAGGCAACCTGGGAGCAACGTTTCCAACAACACAATGGACCACTATTTCAGCAGTTGAAAACCTCAATAGGATATCGCTGAGCAGTGAGTAATTGCGGGACGCCGCTTTAAACACTGTGAACTGTTTGTGTAACGACCGGCATCACGCACAGGGAGGGAAAAGGGAAAGCCCTGCCCAAGGGAGAGGGAAAGGTGGTGACCCCTGACTCACCTTGCAGCTGGCACCTGACTGCCCTGACGTCCCTAGACGGGTTCCTCACCCGTGCGGCGATCACGTGCCTAAACCCTGGCTTTCCCTAAAATGAGCCCTAGATAGTGAATGGGCCGGTGGGATCGCTAGTCCGCACCACTGACACTAAGAGGGAAACACCAGGGAGAGGACAGACAATACAGACAAACACATAGACCCAGGCGGGCGACCACAGCAGACCACAAAGGTCCAACAGGGATCCGGAGGGAAACGTTCTGGACCAACAACCAGAGAACGCAGCAACACAGCTCCAGTGGGTCAGTATAGAAGTCCAGGCAGGAAGCTCTATATCTGGCAACCAGAGAAGTGTGAGAGGGGAATATAAGGAGGTTGGGAGTGCTGGACAAGGAACAGCTGAGGAGAAGGCGCTACGGATCCCTCTATTGAGCCAAAAAGGGTTGCAAAGCAAACCCAGAAAGCTACCATAAGGAAACAGCCCCATCTTACATAGAGCGCGTAGCCAACCGCTGCGACTTCCTGACCCCGGGTATAACGGAGTCAGATGTGGTTCTTGACACCCTCGTGACAGTACCCCCCTCTCTACGAGGGGCCTACGGACACTCAGGACCAGGTCTCTCAGGATGAGAGGCATGAAAAGCCCGAACTAGCCTGTCGGCGTTTACCTCAGACGCAGGAACCCACATTCTTTCCTCGGGACCGTAACCTCTCCAATGCACCAGATATTGAAGAGAGTGGCGGACCCGACGAGAATTAACAATTTTGGATATCTGAAACTCTAGATTACCATCCACAACAACAGGAGGGGGTGGCAGCGGTGACGGTTCTAGAGGTGGAACATATTTTTTGAGTAACGACTTATGAAAGACGTTATGGATTTTAAAAGTCTGAGGTAGCTCCAGGCGAAAAGCCACGGGGTTGATGATGGCTACAATTTTGTAAGGGCCAATGAACCTAGGACCCAAGTTTCCAAGAGGGAACCTTTAATTTAATATTCCTAGTGGACAACAACACATAGTCATTCAATCCTAGGTCTGGACCTGGCGACCGTCTCTTATCAGCCATGCATTTGTATTTACCTCCCTTCAAGTTAGCTTGCACCTTCTGCCATACTGATGAAAGAGATGATGAAAACCGTTCCTCTTCGGGAACCCCAGAAGACCCCCCCCCCCCTTTGAAAGTACAGAATTGGGGATGAAAACCATATGCACCAAGAAAATGGTGACTTGCCAGTGGATTCCTGACGACGATTATTTATGGCAAACTCAGCTAATGGTAAATATGATGACCACAACTCTTGGTTTTCAGACACAAAACATCTTAGATATGTCTCAAGGTTTTGGTTGGTACGCTCAGTCTGTCCATTCGACTGAGGATGGAAAGCTGAGGAAAACGACAAGTGTACCCCCAAACGGGAACAATAAGCTTTCCAAAATTTAGAAATAAACTGGGTACCCCGATCCGAAACAACATCGGAAGGGACCCCGTGAAGCTTCACGATTTCACTGATGAATACCTGAACAAGAGTCTTAGCATTAGGTAGTGCGGGTAACGCAATGAAGTGTACTATTTTGCTAAACCTGTCCACTACTACCAAAATAACAGTTTTACCCGCAGACAAAGGTAAG